>NC_031997.1:23321829-23603230 GCF_001879085.1 Nicotiana attenuata
TTGTCTTGGTGATGATCCCTATTTGTTGTGAAAAGCTTGTGAAAGGAAATTGTGACCTATGAACATCGAGGAGCGTTGGCTCAGTTGTATAACGAACTGTGAAAGTATAAGTGATAATTGAACCTCTAGAGCAGTGGCTCGAGTTGTGAAGTGAATGGTGAAGTAAAAGTGGGAAAGAGAAGAGATCATTATGTTGCCCCCTTGCCGGGTTATTGTTGAGTTGTGGTTCCCTTGTATTGTGTTCTTAATTGATATTACGAATGCTAAGGTTGATGATTCTTTGTGTTAGGTAAGGATTATGGTTATAGCTGAGGTAGTTAGATGTCGTAACAGGTTTGGGTATAGCTGAGGTAGTTAGGTGTTGTAACAAGTTTGGGTATAACTGAGGTAGTTAGGCGCTGTAACAAGTTTGGGTATAGCTGAGGTAGTTAGGTGTTGTAATAAGTTTGGTTATAGTTGAGGTAATTAGGTGTTGGAACAAGTTTGGTTATAGCTGTTTTATTTTCTTTGCCGGGATAGTGTAGACCTTTCGATCCTTTGTCGGGACTCTCGTTATAATTGTAAATATTATATATGGATCGGGTTGCACGCCGCAACAATATTATATATGGATCGGGTTGCACGCCGCAACAATGTTATATATGGATCGAGTTGCACGCCACAACAATATTATATATGGATCGGGTTGCACGCCGCAACAATATTATATATGGATCAGGTTGCACGCCGCAACAATATTATATATGGAACGGGTTGCACGCCGCAACGATATTATATGGGAGCGGGTGGTGCGCCTACCACGAGATTTAATGAAATGGGAGCAGGTGGTACGCCTACCACAAGATATGAGAAATGGGATCGGGTTGCACGCCTGCAACGAGTTGTGAACCGAGAGTGAGATCTGCCTTTGTTTTCCTTATCCTTGTTAGAAGTTAAATTTTGGTTTCCTGATAACTCTCTTGAGATTCTGCTTTATCTATTATTTCCCGAAACATGTTTCCCCCTCCCATCTTTATTTGTTTATTTCTGCTTTACTTTCCGCTGTATATTATACAACTGCACAGGTTTATTTGGTGGTCTGGTCCTAGCCTCGTCACTACTTCGCCGGGGTTAGGCTAGGCACTTACCAGCACATGGGGTCGGTTGTGCTGATACTACACTCTGCACTCTTTTTTGCATACCCAGTGTTGTAGATTTCGGACCGCAGTGAGATTGCTGGATCTTATTCATCAGGCGACCCGAGGTAGTCCTGCAGGCATTCGCAGGCCCTGGCGTCTCCTCTCATCTACTTTTCTGTTTCTTTCATGTATGTCCAGAGACAGTGTTGAATTTATTTCTTTCAGACCTTAATGTGTAGTTTTCTTAGACCGTCTGTGAAACCGTGACACCAGTTCTGGGTAGTCGAGACTCAAGCAGTTGTAGTAGATATTCATGCTCAGATAGCTTATTGTTTTTCTTCCTCTTATGTTAAATTCCTATGTTAAATGTTATATCTTCGTAATTGTTAAAGAATATAAAATGGGTAAAAAGTTAAATTGTTCAAATGATTGGCTTCCCTAGCTCATATTAGTAGGAACCATCACGACTCCCGAGGGTGGGAAATCTGGATCGTGACAAGTTGGTATCAGAGCTCTAGGTTACATGGGTCTCACAGTTCGCAGGCAAGCTTAGTAGAGTCTGAGGGATCGGTACGGAGACGTATGTATTTATCCTCCAGAGGCTACAGAGTTAGGAAAAGTTTCACTTATATTCTTCCCTGTCGTGCGATTTTGTTCTGTCAATGCTAAATTGAAATCTCTACTTTTGTCCTTTTGCGTATGGCGAGGTCATGTACCACTTCGTCAGCCGAGCAGCAGCACAAACCGGTGATAGGTCAGCTACGTCTTCGGAGGCTTTGTGGAGGTTGGATAAGTTTCACCAAGCTCTTTACTACTACATTCGGCGGTGCATCTACTGAGGATCCCCAGGATTATCTAGACAGATGTCATGAGGTTCTCAGGAACATGGGGATCGTGGAGACCAATGGGGTCGATTTTGCTACCTTTCGCTTGTTTGGATCCGCCAAGACTTGGTGGAGAGATTATTGTTGGCTAGACCAGCCGGATCGCCAGCTTCGACTTGGGAGCAGTTCACGCAGTTATTTCTGGAGGAGTTTATCCACATCACTCAGAGAGAGGTATTATAGGTGGAGGTAGAGGTATTAGAGGTGGAGGTAGAGATGCTAGAGGTGGAGTAAAGGTATTAGAGGTGGAGGTGCAGGTATTTTTCTGGTTTGTGGTAGAGAAGCTTCAGTTTTATTTTGCGCCGTATTCGGTCGTGCCTAGTGATTCTATTGTGGTGGATCGTGTCCATTGTTCATGTATAGTGGTGATTGGAGGTTTTGAGACTCGTGTAGATTTGCTTCTTTTGGACATGGATGATTACCACGCTATCTTGGGCTGTCATGCCAAGACTGTGACCTTAGCTTTACCGGGAATGCCTCGTTTAGAGTGGAGAGGGACTCCTAGTCATTCTGCCCGCAGTGTTATATCGTATGTGAAGGCTCGACGTATGGTCGAGAAGGGGTGTTTGGCCTATTTGGCATATTTTCGTGATTCTAGTGTTGAGGTCCCTTCTATTGATTCTGTGCCCGTTGTTCATGAGTTTCCTGATGTTTTCCCTTCAGACCTACCGGGTATGCCATCCGACGGGGATATTGATTTCTGCATTGATTTGGCTTCGGGCACTCATCCCATTTCTATTCCGTCGTATCGTATGGCCCCACCTGAGTTGAAAGAGTTAAAGGAACAGTTGCAAGATTTGCTTGAGAAGGGCTTCACTAGGCCCAATGTTTCGCCTTGGGGTGCGCTGGTGTTGGTTGTTAAAAAGAAGGATGGGTCGATGAGAATGTGTATTGATTACCGACAATTGAATAACAAGAATAAGTATCCATTACCGAGGATTGATGATTTGTTTGACCAACTTCAGGGTGCCAGGGTATTTTCCAAGATTGACTTGCGATCTGGCTACCATCAGTTGAGGATTAGGGCATCTGATGTCCCTAAGACAGCTTTCCGCACTCGGTATGGGCATTATGAGTTCTTGGTTATGTCATTCGGATTGACGAATGCCCCAGCAGCTTTCATGGACTTGATGAACCGAGTGTTCAGGCCTTATTTGGATTCATTCGTGTTAGTTTTCATTGATGATATATTGATATATTCCCGCAGCCAGGAGGAGCACGAGCAACACCTTAGAGTGGTTCTTCAGACTCTGAGGGATAGTCAGTTATATTCTAAGTTCTCGAAGTGTGAATTCTGGTTGTGTTCAGTTGCATTCCTGGGTCACGTTGTATCAGTAGAGGGTATTCAGGTGGACCCAAAGAAGATAGAGGCAGTCAAGAACTGGCATAGACCAGCATCAGCTACAGAGATCCGAAGTTTCTTGGGATTGTCAGGCTACTATCGACGGTTCGTGGAGGGGTTTTCATCTATTGCAGCCCCGATGACCAGATTGACCCAGAAGGGTGCCCAGTTCAGATGGTCGGATGAGTGTGAGGCGAGCTTTCAGAAGCTCAAGACAGCTCTGACTACGACACCGGTGTTAGTTTTGCCCACAGGTTCAGGGCCTTATACAGTCTATTGTGATGCTTCCCATGTTGGGCTTGGAGCAGTGTTCATGCAGGATGGCAAGGTCATTGCCTATGCTTCGAGGAAGTTGAAGATTCATGAGAAGAACTATCCAGTTCATGATTTGGAGTTGGCAGCCATAGTTCACGCATTGAAGATTTGGAGGCATTATCTGTATGGCGTGGCATGTGAGGTGTTCACGGATCACAAGAGTCTTTAGTACTTGTTCAAGCAAAAGGAATTGAATTTGAGGCAGGGGAGGTGGTTGGAGTTGTTGAAGGATTATGATATCACCATTCTATATCATTCGGGGAAGGCCAATGTGGTGGCCGATGCATTGAGTAGGAAGTCAGCCAGTATGGGCAGTCTTGCTTATATTCCGGTCGGTGAGAGGCCGCTTGCTTTGGATATTCAGGCCTTAGCCAATCAGTTCGTGAGGTTGGATGTTTCGGATCCTAGTCGTGTGTTAGCTTGCACGGTCGCTCGTTCTTCATTACTGGAGCGTATCCATGATCGGCAGTATGATGATCCCCATCTGTGTGTCCTTAGAGACACGGTGCAGCGCGGAGGTGCCAGGCATGTTACCTTAGATGATGATGGAGTTTTGAGATTGCAGGGCCGAGTATGTGTGCCCAATGTGGATGGGCTCCGAGAGTTGATTTTGGAGGAGGCCCATAGCTCCCGGTATTCTACTCATCCGGGCGTCGCGAAGATGTATCAGGATTTGCGGCAGCATTATTGGTGGCGTAGAATGAAGAAGGATATCGTAGCATATGTGGCTCGTTGTTTGAATTGTCAGCAGGTTAAGTACGAGCATCAGAGGCCTGGTGGTTTATTTCAGAGGATTGAGCTTCCCGAGTGGATGTGGGAGCGGATTACTATAGACTTTGTTACTGGACTTCCACTGACTCGGAAGAAGTTCGACGCAGTTTGGGTCATTGCTGATAGGCTGACCAAGTCAGCACATTTCATTCATGTGGCAGTCTCCTATTCTTCTGAGAGGTTGGCTGAGATTTACAGTCGGGAGATTGTTCGCCTTCATGGTGTACCCGTATCTATCATTTCGGACCGGGGTACGCAGTTTACCTCGCGCTTCTGGAGAGCAGTTCAGCGAGAGTTGGGCACACGGATTGAGTTGAGCACAGCATTTTATCCCCAGACGGACGGTCAGTCCGAGCGGACTATTCAGATCTTAGAGGATATGCTCCGAGCTTGTGTTATTGACTTTGGAGGTTCGTGGGATCAGTTCTTGCCCTTAGCGGAGTTTGCCTACAACAACAGTTACCAGTCGAGCATCCAGATGGCTCCTTATGAGGCTTTATATGGTAGGCGGTGTCGGTCTCCGGATGGATGGTTCGAGCCGGGAGAGGCTCGGTTGTTGGGTACGGATCTGGTTCAGGAGGCCTTGGACAAGGTCAGGATTATTCAGGATAGTCTTCGTTCAGCTCAGTCCAGGCAAGAGGTGGAGAATGTGACGACCTAAAGGGTCATCACCTATTTTAAATGAATTCTGTGCTTCCGAGGCCTTGAAAACCTTATTTAGAATCGCCTCGGTTTGCTTGCGCAGTCCGGGCGCGTAGCCCGAAAGTTTAAATGTGAAATTGTGTGAAAAATGCTAAATTTTGGTATTAAAATGAATAAATTTGACTTCGGTCAACATTTTGGGTAAACGGACCCGGACCCGTGCTTTGACGGTCCCGGAGGGTCCGTAGGAAAATATGGGACGCGGGCGTATGCCCGGAATCGAATTCCGAGGTCCCAAGCCCGAGAAATGAATGTTTGAGTAAAATTATTTTTCTGAAATTATTAAGGAAAATTGAAATGAAAATTTATTAGAACGTGTTGGTATAAGGCCCGTATTTTTGTTCCGGCGCCCGCTACAGGTCTTATATGTGATTTATGATGTTTCTGTAAAGTTTGGTTGAAATCGGACGTCGTTTGACGTGTTTCGGACTTAAAGTTCTAATTTTGAAAGTTCATGAAGTTTGAGGAAAAACAATTGATTTTGAGGTTTGATTCGTTGTTTTTGATGTTATTTTGGCAATTTGATTGCACGGTTAAGTTCGTAGGATGTTGTTGAGTTAGTGCATGTGTTTGGTTAGGAGCCCCGAGGGCTCGGGAGTGTTTCGGAGGTGTTTCGGGATGGTTTTGGACTTAGAAAAATTGCAGATTTTGCTTCAGCTGTTGCAGGCCCCATTTCTTCTTCGCGTTCGCGTTGTTCCTCCCGCATTCGCGATGCTTTAGTTTTCCCCTTCTTCGCGTTCGCGTCCCAGCCCACGCGTTCGCGTAGGGTTATTTGACCCTGAGGGCTCAGTCTTCTTTTCCTCTTCGCGTTCGCATTCATGTGACCGCGTTCGCGTAGCCTTGCATTGTTTCCTCATCGCGTTCGGCAGCCCACGCGTTCGCATAGAACAAATTTCTGGACCCCAGCCTTTTACTCTACGCGTTCGCATTCCCCAGCTCGCGAACACGATGGTCAGTAAGTGCTACCCTTCGCGAACGCGACCAGCCTATCGCGAACGCGAAGGGCAATTTCGCCCAGTTATACTTTTAATTCCAGAACAATGTTGTTGCGGGATTTTCATAAACATTCACGAACTCCTTCTTCTCCAAGGTCCTTAGGCGTCCATTGAAGCTATCCTTCACCAAAGACTTCTTGGGTTAGTAATTCTTGCTTGTTTCCTTCCATTTTCTTCAACATCTAATGAATTCCTAAGCCTAAAACATGTAATTAAGGGTAGAAATTAGAGAAATGGGTAGGGTTAGGGCTTTTTGATTTTTCTTGATTTAGACCTCGTTTTGGGGTCGAATTTGAAAACAAATTATATATTCGGGCTCGTGGGTGTAATGAGGGATTTGATTTTGGTCCGAACNGTTCGGGCTCGTGGGTGAATGGGGGATTTGAATTAGGCATTGGGCTTGATTTGTTTAGCATGTATTGATGTTATGACATCATTATTGTATAGATTTGACTGATTTAGAGCCGAATTCAAGAGGAAAGGCGGTTATTGAGGATTGATTTGGTCGTGGAAGTTTGAGGTAAGTGTTTGGTCTAACCTTAGCTTGAGGGATTAGGAGTTGTGTCCTACTTGCTATTTGTTTCTTGTTGAGTACGACGTATAGACATGGTGACGAGTATCTATACGTTGGTGTCGAGCACGACCGTGATTCTTATATTGTGATTTCTATGATTTCGTTGTATCATTCAGGCCTTGGTGAAAATTTCTATTGTTGTGTATAGTTGTGAAAAGAACTGTGACCTATGAACATTGAGGAGCGTTGGCTCCAGTTGTATAACGAACTGTGAAAGTATAAGTGATAATTGAACCTCTAGAGCAGTGGCTCGAGTTGTGAAGTGAATGGTGAAGTAAAAGTGGGAAAGAGAAGAGATCATTATGTTTCCCCCTTGGCGGGTTATTGTTGAGTTGTGGTTCCCTTGTATTGTGTTCTTAATTGATATTACGGATGCTCAGGTTGATGATTCTTTGTGTTAGGTAAGGATTATGGTTATAGCTGAGGTAGTTAGATGTTGTAACAGGTTGGGGTATAGCTGAGGTAGTTAGGTGTTGTAACAAGTTTGGGTATAACTGAGGTAGTTAGGTGCTGTAACAAGTTTGGGTATAGCTGAGGTAGTTAGGTGTTGTAATAAGTTTGGTTGTAGCTGAGGTAGTTAGGTGTTGGAACAAGTTTGGTTATAGCTGTTTTATTTTCTTTGCCGGGATAGTGTAGACCTTTCGATCCCTTGTCGGGACTCTCGTTATAATAGTAAATATTATATATGGATCGGGTTGCACACGCGCAACAATATTATATATGGATCGGGTTGCACGCCGCAACAATATTATATATGGAACGGGTTGCACGCCGCAACAATATTATATGGGAGCGGGTGGTACGCCTACCACGAGATTTAATGAAATGGGAGTGGGTGGTACGCCTACCACAAGATATGAGAAATGGGATCGGGTTGCACGCCTGCAACGAGTTGTGAACCGAGAGTGAGATCTGCCTTTGTTTTCCTTATCCTTGTTAGAAGTTAAATTTTGGTTTCCTGATAATTCTCTTGAGATTCTGCTTTATCTGTTATTTCCCGAAGCATGTTTCACCCTCCCATCTTTATTTGTTTATTTCTGCTTTACTTTCCGCTGTATATTATACAACTGCACGGGTTTATTTGGTGATCTGGTCCTAGCCTCGTCAATACTTCGCTGGGGTTAGGCTAGGCACTTACCAGCACATGGGGTCGGTTGTGCTGATACTACACTCTGCACTCGTTTGTGCAGACCCCAGTGTTGTAGATTTTGGACCGTAGTGAGATTGCTGGATCTTATTCATCCGGCGACCCGAGGTAGTCCTGCAGGCGTTCGCAGGCCCTGGCGTCTCCTCTCATCTACTTTCCTGTATTTCTAGAGACAATGTTGAATTTATTTCTTTCAGACCTTTATGTGTAGTATTCTTAGACCGTCTGTGAAACCGTGACACCAGTTCTGGGTAGTCGAGACTCAAGCAGTTGTAGTAGATATTCATGCTCAGATAGCTTATTGTTTTTCTTCCCCTTATGTTAAATTCCGATGTTAAATGTATATCTTCGTAATTGATAAAGAATATAAAATGGGTAAAAAGTTAAATTGTTCAAATGATTGGCTTGCCTAGCTCATATTAGCAGGTGCCATCACGACTCCCGAGGGTGGGAAATCTGGGTCGTGACAAAGTCACGGTGGGGATCAAGAGGTTTCGACTATATATATAGCCCAGGAAGGCTTTCAAAGGGGAGGGGGAGGTTTATCTAGGAAAAATAGAGAAAAAGAGCTCCATTCTTGTATTCAAAGAAAAAGCAATTGTAGCTCTTTTTCCTCTGAAACTGAGGAGGAATGTAATATCGAATCTTAATGAGATTGGCGATACCTTGTTCATCTCCTATATATTCATCATTACGAAGTCGCTCGGTCTGGAATCAATTAAGCTTGACTTTGATTTACCCCTTCATATTTGATTGATTTGTTCAAAAAGGTTTTAATATCTTTTGAGTCAAACAATTTGGCGCCGTCTGTGGGGATTTCCTAGTGAAAACTCCTAGTTTTTCCCATATCAAAGCTGAGAAACATGATCATTCGCCGAAAAAAGCACGAAAGGAGAACCTAACTCACGCAAGACACGGAAACAGCGCTTTGAGGGAAGGAGAACCAAACGGTTTCACGAATCCTGGAATTCCTCGCCCTATCGGCTGCGAACATCCTGAACAAGGAAAACGGTGCTACAATCCAGCTTCCCCCCCCCCCCTCGAACCACCGGATGGAAGCGAAGAAAATCTCACCCCTGCCTCCCGCACTTTGCCAAAACAGGTACATAAGATCCACGTGGGCGAACGTATGTAGGAACATCCAGACTGAAGAACAAAAACTATTCCGATGCAGCCGAAAGCCTCCCTGCCGGCAGTATCTCCAAGCTGAACGGCCGAAGTCGGGCAGGAGAACTATAACGCGCGCACAACGCGAGCCCACGCGAAACGTTGACACCTCATCCACCAACGTTGGACCATCTGATGCAAGCAATACCAAGCAAACTGGAACTTCCATGAAAAATGCCCGATTCCCCAGGAACTACGAACCACGACGGGCGGTAATTTCGATAAGTTCGAAAAAAACCCCTTTAAGGCCAAGGGCCTTCGCCATCAAAGAAAACGAGAAAGGTTCTACCTCGCTCGAACTACGACGGGCTGTCATTTTGATAAGTTCAAAATAACCCCCATTAAGGCCAAGGGCCTTCGCTATCAAAGAAAAACAAGAAAGGTTCGACCTCGCTCGAACTACGACGGGCTGTCATTTTGATAAGTTCGAAATAACACCCTTTAAGGCCAAGGGCCTTCGCCATCAAAGAAAACGAGAAAGGTTCGACCTCGCTCGAACTGCGACGGGCTGTCATTTCGATAAGTTCGAAATAACCTTAACGTACCTAACGGACGTCGTCGACTCACTAACGACGAAAGAACGTACGAACCTCGCTCGACTAGTCGACGGGCTGTCACTTTGTAAAGTTACGAAATAACCCCCTTTAAGGCCAAGGGCCTTCGCCATCAAAGAAAACGAGAAAGGTTCGACCTTGCTCGAACTACGACGGGCTGTCATTTTGATAAGTTCGAAATAACATCCTTCAAGGCCAAGGGCCTTCACCATTAAAGAAAATGAGAAAGGTTCGACCTCGCTCGAACTACGACGGACTATCATTTCGATAAGTTCGAAATAACACCCTTTAAGTCCAAGGGCCTTCGCCATCGAAGAAAATGAGAAAGGTTCGACCTCGCTCGAACTACGACGGGTTGTCATTTCGATAAGTTCGAAATAACCCCCTTTAAGGCCAAGGGCCTTCGCCATCAAAGAAAAACAAGAAAGGTTCAACCTCGCTCGAACTACGACGGGCTGTCATTTCGATAAGTTCGAAATAACACCCTTTAAGGCCAAGGGCCTTCGCCATCATAAAGAAAAAGAAAGGTTCGACCTCGCTCGAACTACGACAGGCTGTCATTTCAATAAGTTCGAAATAACACCCTTTAAGGCCGAGGGCCTTCGCCATCATAAAGAAAAAGTGAGGTTCGACCTCGCTCGAACCACGATGGGCTGTAATTTCGATAAGTTCGAAATAACCCCCTTCAAGGCCAAGGGCCTTCGCCATCAAAGAGAAAGAGAGGCTCGACCTCGCTCAAACCACGACGGGCGGTAATTTCGATAAGGTCGAAATAACACCCCTTTAAGGCCAAGTGCCTTCACCAAAAAGGAAAGAGTTCGAAAACCACCGGAGTAAAAGAAAAACCGGGACTCGTCGGGCGAGCCCCTGTCTTGCACCAAGGCCACGAACAGTTAGAATAAAAATTGAAGTACAAGGCAAATAGCGAAGAAGAAAACTTTCATTTATGCAATGTCATAGTGCGGGCTATCGCCGCTTACATATGGCCCAGGCCAACCAATAAAAAAAAGAGAAGAAAGAAAAGACGGAACGAACAGATGCCAATCAACAAACGAAATAAATATAAAAACAAATGACAACATTCTTCGTTCGGCATCATCACCGCTGTCATCATCACCACTGTCATCACCATCTCCACGAGGTTCATCATTATCACCATCCACACCCCTATTAGTTTCGGGTGTCGCCGCATCGTATCCACAACTGATGCGAGCCTCGCGCTTCTTCATAAGCAGCCTCAGCCACGGTGCCTGCTTCCCACAAACCCTTGTATATGTCCCGCTGGGCTTCAGCATACACCCAGAGCTCATGCACTTGGCGGGGAACGGCAGCAGGAGACGATTCAACCTGATCCTTTAGTCGCTCGTTCTCCGCCTCCTGAGTCGCGACCCGATCTCCTAGAACCGAAGCCTCCTGATCAATCGTGCTGATCCGCTCCTCGAGCCTCGCCTCCATAAGAGAAGTTGTCGCCCTCTCCAATTCTTGTTCAGATTGGAGTACGCGGATGGTATCCTCTAGGGCCGCCGCCCTCGCCAAAGCCTTAGACCAGGCGCTCTCAATGTTTTCCAAACCAGCAACCTTGCTCTCCATCGCAGTCAACTTCCCTCTCCACTCTGCGCTCATCGCCTCGACTCGGACCAAGTTCTGGTCCATCTCTGACTGCATAGACCTCAACTTGCCCTGCAAATGCTCACACTCGGCAGCGATTCCCTTACCCAATTCGAGCTCCTCGTCCTTGATGCGGAGTTGCTCCTCAAGTTCGCTCTTGCTACGGATCGTCTGCATCAATTCCTGGTCCCTTTTCTCCAACTCCTCGCCCAAATCCCGATTATAGGGATCCGTCCTCAGTCGTTCGTGCAACTCGCGACATCTGTCGCGATAGCGACGGTATTTCTCCAGCATCTGCAAGAAAATCCTCGACCGAGTGTTGGCCCTACGAATGCTTTCCATTTCCACCATATACGTCTGGAAAATAGAAAGACAGTTAAACTAATGCTTTCGAACAAAGGGAAACGAGAGCCAAACGCAACGTACCCTCAACCCCATGACGGCCACCTCGTCCCTCAACTCAACATCAGGTATATTCCGAAGGTACTCATTCTTAGCTTCTGAATATAACAGGCTAAATTGCGCACCAGATTCACCCCCTCCGCCAAGAGGTTAACGCTGGAAGTGATTTGGAGAATACGAGTAGAGCCTCCCGCATGAACCACTGAATGAGTAAGGCCCTCCTCGAACCTCCTGACATCATCAGGATCTAGGTCTGACTCGGACTCATACTCGTTAATCGCCATGCCTTTTCCCCTTTCCGCCGTCGAAGGAGGAGCACGACCCGCTGCAGAAGAGGAGGGCACGTCTGAAGTCACTACAGCGGCGCCCGAGGTCTGGTTCTCTGCCACAACAAGGCGTTGATCGCCAGTAACAGCAGGAACTTCCGGCTGAGCCGTGACGGTGGTCGGGGTTTCCGATCGCTGACCGCCGGCGCCAACTTTAACAATTTGCTCCGCCTCCATGGGAGACGCCGCAACAACACCTTCTCCTGAGCCCGTCGGGGGAGAATCATCCAGGTGAATCACTGTCGGAGGCGCCATGTCAAACTCTACTCTCCGTCTCTTCGACGGCCCTTCCTCTTCTCCAGTTGACGGTGACTCGTTCGTAGGACGGACGGCATTGGTCGGGACCTCGTCCTGAGAAGCGGCCCGCGCTGGAGTAACCAAGGCCGCAGATTCAACCGAAGCAACCCTCGACGAAGGGCGTACAGTGGGTACAACGACAAGACGAGCGGATGCAGCCGGCTGGCGAAAGGCTAGCTGAGGGGCCCTTGCTCTCCGCACCCTCCCTGACAACGACGAACGATGCATAAGAGGCCGAACAAAAAAAAAGAGGAAAGACTGTAGACAGGGACGTCATCTCACCTGTAAGAGGCCTGCATCCAAACCTCTAGTGAAAAGTCGACCAGGAGCGAACTCCCACTGTGTGGGGAAGAATGGCCTCCACCCATTCACGAATCCCTTCGGCAGGTGGCGGGGGAAGTCTCTCAGCTGCAGAAAAATAGAGCAGTTTAGCATTCGCAGAAAATGGTCAAACATTTCATTAATTAAAGACGCAAACTTACGGCCAAAGTTCCATCTCTCGAGGAATCCCGTCAGGTCCGCCACAATATGCTCAGTTCGCACATAAAAATAATTTTCATAGAAACGACGATTGGTTCTATCGTCCATCTTCACCACCAGGCCCCTTGATCCTCGAGGACGCGCGTGAATCATCGTACCTCGAATCAGTTGTGGAGCAAAAATTCTAAGCATATGGCCCAAAGTGACCTCACTAACGGCAAGTTCCGCATACTTAAGCAGCATAAGAAACAACTTGTACAAATAACGCGAAAGCTGAGCAGGGCACACCTCATAGTAACGGCAAAAATCTACCACCAACATGGGAAGAGGAAGTGTGTACCCTACAATGAAGGGATAGGCGTAGAACACACAATATCCGGGGCGGTCGAAGTGAACTCCGTCGTCCCCCTCCGCCGGCCGCATCTCGACGAAATCGAGGATTCCCCACCGTTCCCTCAAATTTACAATTCCCCTTTCTCTCACAACGGATGCGACAGGTTCTGGCTCCGCTCCACCACCGAAACTGAAGTCAGTCGTGTCCCTCCCGGGGCGAGGCAGAATTTCATCTACCGAGGGAACCTCCTCATCCTCCACCGCATCCACTTCTCTGGCGATCTGAACAGAACTCTCTGGCACCGGATTAGCGGTAGGAAGATTATCATGAGAAGAATCGCCGGCCTTTTTTAGCAAGAAAACTCTCCAAGAGATGCGATACGAAGAGAAAATGAAAGGTTCCAGTGCGCAAAAAGGTAAGCAAGAATGCGAGGTATCAGAGAAAGCGATATCTTAAGAATTCTCTCAAACGAATGTTGAAGTGTATCAATCAAATGACAAGTTCCCCTATTTATAAGAGACATAAATTCTCCAAGCACGAAACCCAAGAGTCGCCATTTGAATCTGATTACGTTTCAGTTTCCCAGGAACGTGTGTCATAATGGTGGCATACACGAACCAGCACTTCATTTGCCAAACCGGCGTTTCGATTCTAAAACCATCGCAACGGTCCACGAGTGCCGAAAGAACACCTCCACTCCGCCAAAAAATCCACACAACGCGACTAGGGAACGGAAAATTAGGGGCCAGATTCCTCTCGACTACGCTGCAAACATGATCCATCCGTCGAGCGCGACAAAGGACGACCCCGGCGGATGGAGGGACTAACTGTATTGGTCAAAATCTGGCCGCCACGACCAGGTTGCCCACGACCCCTTTTTAGCAATCGGGTAGTGGACGTCAATAGGGTCTACTTCATTTCTCCTCCAAGATATCCGACACATCAAAAAGAGCAATGCCTAGAGTCACGACCAGAACGCACCACTGACCCAAGCGCACCAAGTCACGGTGGGGATCAAGAGGTTTCGACTATATATATAGCCCAGGAAGGCTTTCAAAGGGGAGGGGGAGGTTTATCTAGGAAAAATAGAGAAAAAGAGCTCCATTCTTGTATTCAAAGAAAAAGCAATTGTAGCTCTCTTTCCTCTGAAACTGAGGAGGAATGTAATATCGAATCTTAATGAGATTGGCGATACCTTGTTCATCTCCTATAGATTCATCTTTACGAAGTCGCTCGGTCTGGAATCAATTAAGTTTGATTATGATTTACCCTTTATCTTTGATTGATTTGTTCAAAAAGGTTTTAATATCTTTTGAGTCAAATAATATATATATATATATATATATATATATATATATATATATATATATATATATATATATTGTATTATTGGTAATTAAGGTGTTGCTGAAAAAAAATATAATTAGTAAAGCGTCTAAAATTGTGTCAAACAAGGTATGTAATTATTCCGAGTTACAAAATTAGTACCGGAAAATGAAAATTTGAAGTCTATCTTACTAATGGCATGATAGTTAGAGGTATTAAGAGTTTCAGACCAATAAACACATGACACTACAGTTGCCAATGAAAGCATGAGTGGTTAGAACTAGAGATGTCAATAGATCTTTTAAAATTGATTAAACTGATAGAACTAAATTGTACCAAATCGATTATTAATTTTTATTTATTTATAAAATCGGAGGTTTTTATATAAATCAATAATTATACAAAATAATTAGAATAAGTTTTAAATTTTATAATAATACTGAACCTTACCACATAAATTTATATGTTAAAAAAGATATTTTATTTAATAAGTTTAAAAATGAGAAAGCACTAAACATTTTACTTTGGCCCTGGGAATATAGAAACTGTTGTAAAAACAAGTAATTAAAATGCAAAGTCCTAACTCCTAACCTTTTATGCTATTCCTATTGAAACTAAATTTGTTCCAGGATCTTAAGTAGTAACTAAGCCATATGTATTCCAACAATTTTGAGTGAAAAATCACAAGGTATTGAATATCTTCCATTTTTTTAGATTTTTCTTGTTGGATACTTAGAGGGTGTTTGGCTAAGCTTATAAGTTGCCGAACCAGCTTATTTACACGTTTGGTAAAGTTAAAAGTGCTTATAAGTCAAAAATAAGTCAAAAGTCATAAGCTGGTCACCCCCAGCTTATGGATTTTTAGCTTATAAGCACTTTAAGTTTGACCAAAATTTTTACTATTTTATCCCTAAAATATTCCTTTTTAGAACAAAACTCCTACATCGATACTCACTGTATCTATTTTTTCAATCTAACCCCCGCCCTGTATGGGTCTGAATTTGACCGATCACGACCTACAACGTGCACGACAAATGGTCGAGCACCCGCAAGTCGACGCCTGGAAGTATACGACCTTGTAGCAAAAGAAGGAACGATATGACTTCGGCAGCAGAGTAGGCTCATTAGGGGATATCGGGAATATTCCTTAATGATCCTTTGCATGTTATTTGTAAGGGGGAGGGGGGAATTCCAAAAGATATAAGAAGGATGAAAGTCTTGTAATAGGGGACCGGAAGAAAAACTCAAAAACCTTGGATAGAAAAGAAATTGACAATTCTCTTCTCTCTATCATTATCATCCTAGAGTTTATTATCTTCAGCTACAATTTACCCCTTCATCATTGATTGATTTGTTCAAATAGGTTTTAACATCTTTTGAGTCAAACAATTTGGCGCCGTCTGTGGGAATTTCCATAGCTGAAATCATAGTTCTCATCTAGGTTCTTGAAAGTGACGGTTGCTGTTCTTCAAACCTCATAAAGACCAAGAATGGCGGAAAAAGAAGCGAGGCTAAAGACGATAGCAGATGTCTCAAACAACCTCCTGAACTCCCTCAACGAAGCCAGTAGAGAAGACACCGAGAATACAACACCAAGAGCTATACCGGAGGGGGAGATCTCACCTCCTCCACACGGAGATCTAACGATCTTGCGCGATAGGGGAGCCTCAACGTCCACGGTGGGGGAAGCTCCACCAGCAGTCAAAAAGCTGCTAGAAGAATGGTTGACGAGTGCTCTGAGCAACATGCTTGAAAGACCTCCTCAAGGAGATGTCGAAGACTTGCCACCAACAGAAATCGCAGCTACCACCAACGAGCCGAGCACTACACGAACGGATAACGCCCGCACTGTCGCCAATGCAGGTGATGATGCACTCATGGCTATCTTAAAGAAAATGGAAGAGATGGAAAACGAGAACAAAACACTCAGTGATCAAATGAAGGAGCATCAGGAAAGGGTTGACAAAATACCGGGAGCCCCTAAGCTATTATCAAAACGCGATGTGGGCCGATTCATCGAACAACCATACAGCGACGGGGCCGCCCCCCATCATATTCCAAATACCTTCAAGATGCCACCATACTTGAGAATATACGATGGAACCACGGACCTGGAGGATCATCTGATCCATTATGTTACTGCGGTAAAAGGCAACGATCTGTCAAAGGAACAGGTACCATCTGTGCTGCTAAAAAAGTTCGGCGAGACTTTGACAGGGGGAGCATTGACGTGGTACTCCCAGCTGCCAACACGATCAATATCAAAGTTTGAAGAGATGGCGGATAAATTCGTCACAGCTCATGCAGGGACGAAGAAGGCTGAAGCTAGGGTCAATGATATCTTCACCATCAGGCAAACGGGGTGAGGGACTTCGGGATTTCCTGGCCCGATTCAACAGAGTAAGGATGAGCCTACCAAACGTGTCGGAAGGGATGGTAGTAGCAGCCTTTCAAAATGGGTTAAACAGGAACGGGTCAAAAGCAACCAAAAAACTACTCAGTAGACTCATGAAGTACCCCTCCACCACATGGGAAGAGATCCACAACGCCTACTGCGCCGAGGTAAGGGCGGATGAAGACGATTTGAATGGCCCGATTCAGCGATTAACGTCGGTTCAGACCGAGGCAAGGAGAGATCGACGTAACGATGGGCGAAGAGATCAACCCCCACATTTCAATCGAGAAAGGCATCAGCCCTATGTCTGAACATCTAACCCGCCCCCTCCAAGACACGCGGATGTCGTGCTACGACATACCGCTCCCCTTCGAAACGAAAGAGGTATGCGTCCACTGCTATCTGCTCATAACTTTTGTGTTTCCCCTTTAGAAATAGTGTACGCACTGGAGAAGCTGGGCACGAAGGTGCAGTAGCCGCAAAAAATGAAATCAGACCCAAACACCAGGAGGTCAAACGTCCTGTGTGAATTCCACCAAGAAAGAGGACACAAGACCGAAGACTGCATAGGCCTGCGACAGGAAGTAGTTGATGTTGAACCAGGCATACCTGAAAGAACTGCTTAGCGATAAAGGAAGGGCCAACTTTGCTAGAGGGCGTGATCCATCTCAGGGACCTCCAAATCCACCATCACCAGCGCGCACCATACATATGAACATTGGCGGTGGCGACGACACGGTAATCAACCATGTGAAGTTCACCACCACGCATAAACTTAAACGGACGGCCGCCCATGAACGGTATGATGACAGTATCATCTTTGATAAGTCAGATGTCGACGGTTTGTCTTTCCCTCACTATGATGCTTTGGTCATAACTTTACGCATCGCTGATACAGATGTAAAAAAAATCATGGTAGATGATGGAAGCGGCGCGTGTATTGTTCACCCGTGAGTTCTCATGCAAATGAGGCTTGAGGATAAAATAATACCGCGTTGCATAACACTAACGGGTTTTAATAATGCAGTAGAGCGGACATCCGGAGAAATAGTGCTACCCGTCCTAGCAGGAGGAGTCACCCTGGAAACAACATTCCATGTCATGAACCAGGAAACAACTTATAACACCATCATAGGGCGACCATGGATACACGCCATGCGAGCCGTCCCTTCAAGCTTCTACCAAGTGATCAAATTTTCCAAGATTGCACGCACACCAAACAACTAAAATGAGCCATTGCAGAGGCATAGCAATCAGCCATGCGAGAACTAAACCCGACCTAAAAATAGCGGCCATCAAAGACCCGGATATCGTAGAAGCCTGCAAGGCAACTATAGAAGATCTTGACCCCGTCCAGTTGGACAACGCCGATAACACAAGAAAGGCTTACATAGGGCACAACCTCTCGGAGCCAGGTAAGTATTGTGAATTTTTGACTAACAACGCCGATTTGTTTGCCTTCTCCCACTCAGATATGCCAGGAATCCCAAAAGACATCGCCACTCATAGACTGAATGTCGACCCACTCTATCCGCCAGTACGACAAATGAGGAGAAAGTTCAATGCCGCAATCAATGAGGCAGTCAGCGAAGAGGTGGACAAGTTACTCACCAACGGTTCCATCAGAGAGTCGAATACCCCCAATGGGTCGCCAACGTGGTCATGGTCAAAAAGAAGAACGGGAAGTGGCGAATGTGTGTGGACTTCACCGATCTAAACAAAGCATGCCCGAAGGATTCCTTCCGGTTACCCCATATCGATCAACTGATCGATGCGACAGCGGGGCATGAATTGCTGAGCTTCTTGGACACCTATTCCGGTTACAATCAAATTCTAATGGCCAAAGAAAATCAAGAAAAGACGACTTTCATCACTCACCAAGGAACGTATTGCTATAAAGTGATGTCGTTCGGACTCAAAAATGCAGGGGCCTCGTACCAGAGGTTAGTCACCAAAATGTTCAAAGAGCAGCTCGGCAAGACCGTGGAGGTCTATATCGATGACATGATGGTAAAATCGACAAAGAAGGAGGATCACATTGGCCATGTGAAAGAAGCATTTGAAATGTTGAGGCAGTACGGGATGAAGTTAAATCTCGAGAAGTGTGCCTTCGGCGTAACCTCGAGAAAATTCCTCGGATTCCTCGTGTCACAAAGGGGAATCGAAGTCAACCCGGATCAAATCAAAGCCATCAATACAATACCAGAGGTACTAACCAGCAAAAAATAGGTACAGGAACTAACAGGGCAAATATCCGCCTTATCGAGGTTCATTTCACGATCCTCGGACAGATGCCACAAATTCTTCAATGTGCTGAGAAAAGACCACGGGTTGCAATGGAACGAACAATGTGTCGATGCCCTGAGAAAGCTAAAAGCGTATCTGTCTTCACCGCCACTACTCATCAAAGCGGATCCAGGTGAGTGTCTGCTTGTGTATTTGGCGGTTTCTGAAGTCGTAGTAAGTGGAGTCTTGGTTCGCGTAAATAAAGGTACGCAATCTCCAATTTACTATATCAGCAAAACTTTAATAGATGCCGAGACAAGGTACCCTCACCCTTAAAAGCTAGCTCTGGCACTGGTCGTGGCTTCACGCAAGCTTAGACCATATTTTCAATGTCACCCCATAAAGGTGGTAACGACCTTCCCCCTAAGAGGTATCCTGCACAAACCCAAACTATCAGGTAGACTTGCCAAATGGGCCATAGAATTAAGCGAGCATGACATAACGTACCAACCGCGAACCGCTATCAAGTCGCAGGTGCTCGCCGACTTTGTCGCTGATTTCAGCGCGGAGATATTGCCCAAGGCAGAACAAGAAGCACTTCGCGCTTCCACACATACCGACCTCTGGTTCCTTTACACCGACGACGCCTCGAATGCCTCGGGATCGGGACTGGGACTCGTCCTCGAGGTCTCTACAGGCGAAGTAATTCGCCAGTCCATACGATGCCCCGAAATGACTAACAACGAGGCCGAGTATGAGGCTGTGATTGCAGGTTTGAAGTTAGCCTTCAAATACGACGCCCGATGACTCGTCCTCCATTGTGACTCTCAACTTGTTGTGAATCAAGTCACCGGTACTTTGCGAATCAAAGAGCAGAGACTACAAAGGTACCAGTCGGAAATACATAAACTGCTGCCAGAGTCCGATGAATGTCGCCTCGACCAGATACCCAGGGCGTAGAATATTGAAGCAGATGGCCTCGCCAAACTAGCTGCGGCCACCAGGAATATCAACAAAGAAAACGTGGTCACCCTCCTTCATTCTGCCATAGACCACGTCGAGGTACAATCTATAAACCTAACTTGGGACTAGCGTAACCGCTTCGTAGCCTATTTACAGGATGGATCGCTCCCGCAAGACAAAAAGGAAGCTAAAAAACTCCGGGTACAGGCAGCCCGATACAGCCTAATAAACCATGACCTCTACAAAAGAACGTTCGGCGGCCCCCTAGCCAAATGTCTTGGGCCACATCAAACAAGACGAGTACTGGGAGAGGTAAGGTACGTTTCCTTTGGGTTTTAACTGACTACTTCTCTAAATGGGTGGAAGCAGGTGCATACACTCAGATACGCAAGCAGGAGGTCATCGCCTTTATATGGAAAAATATTATATGTTGTTTTGGCATCCCCAAGGAAATCATCTACGACAGCAGACCTCAGTTCGTCGGAAAAAGAACGACTGAGTTCTTCGAAAAATGGCACATCAAACGGATACTCTCCACGCCATACCATCCTGCCTCCAATGGCCAAGACGAATCCTCCAACAAAGTAATACTGAATATATTGAAAAAGAAGCTAGAGGAATCTAAAGGGCTATGGCCTGAACTACTACCTGAAGTACTATGGGCATACTGCACTATGCCAAAATCCAGCACGGGAGAAACGCCATACTCACTGGTCTATGGGACCGACGCAGTTATACTTGTCAAAGTCGGGGAGCCCAGCTTGAGATACTCCAATGAAAGTGGGGCAGATAACGACGAAAGAAGGCCACAAGATCTAGACGAAGTAGAAGAACGAAGAGACATGGCCCATGTAAGAATGGTAGCCCAGAAGCAGCAAGTAGAAAGATACTACAACAAGAAAGCCAAGGTGCGATCACTCAAAATTGGTGACTACGTCCTCAAGGCCAAAACACATGCATCAAAAGATCCAATTGAAGGAAAATTAGGAAAAAACTGGGACGGACCGTATAAAATCGTAGCGGTAGCAAGCAAAGGAGCATTCCAACTAGAAACAATAGAGGGAAAATTGCTCCAAAACAACTGGAACATCGCCCACCTCAAGTATTTCCACTTCTAAAAAGGTGTCACCAAAGTCGTACTCTTTTTCCCTCATCCGGGTTTTGTCCCAATCAGGTTTTCCCGGGGAGGTTTTTAACGAAGCGGCAAAGAAGACGCCCTAAGGATTAACACACTGTCCATTACCTCCACCCGTCGACGCGAGCTCCGGATTGAAGTAATGAAGGGACTACATACAGAATCGAATCTCCATTGTATGAGCGGAATCTAATCTCCATTGTATATACGGAATTAAATCTCCATTGTATGTACGAAATCAAATCTCCATTGTATGTACGGAATCTAATCTCCATTGTACGAACGGAATCTAATCTCCATTGTATGTACGGAATCTAATCTCCATTGTATGTACGGAATTAAATCTCCGTTGTATGAGCGGAATCCAATCTCCATAGCAGGTGAAGAACTAGATCCCCACTAATCGACATGTGACGTCTTCCTACGGGAACACAGTCAAATCTCCAAAAAGATCAGTTCGATCTCGTTCGAACCACGATGGGACTCTACTTCGACGACAGTCGAAGCAACATCCCAATGGCCAAGGCCATCGACGAAATGATCAGTTCGACCTCGTTCGAACCACGACGAGACTTTACTTCAACGACAGTCGAAGCAACATCCCAATGGCCAAGGCCATCGACAAAATGATCAGTTCGACCTCGTTCGAACCATGACGGGACTCTACTTCGACGACAGTCGAAGCAACATCCCTATGGCCAAGGCCATCAATGAAATGATCAGTTTGACCTCGTTCGAACCATGACGGGACTCTACTTCGACAACAGTCGAAGCAACATCCCAATGGCCAAGGCCATCGATAAAATGATCAGCTTGACCTCGTTCGAACCACGACGGGACTCTACTTCGACGACAGTCGAAGCAACATCCCAATGGCCAAGGCCATCGACGAAATAATCAGTTCGACCTCGTTCGAACCATGAAGGGACTCTACTTCGACGACAGTCGAAGCAACATCCCAATGGCCAAGGCCATCGACGAAATGATCAGTTCGACCTCGTTCGAACCACGACAGGACTCTCTACTTCGACGACAGTCGAAGCAACATCCCAATGGCCAAGGCCATCGACAAAATGATCAGTTCGACCCCGTTCGAACCACGACGGGATCCTACTTCGACGACAGTCGAAGCAACATCCCAACGGCTAAAGATCGATGAAAATATCAAAATTCAACCTCGTTCGAACCACGAAGTGATTCTACTTTGACGGTAACTCGAAGCAACATCCCAATAGCCAAGGGCGTCAATATCATATGCGATAAGCAACATAAAACGACAGACAAACAAACCAACAAAAGTAAAGTTTACAGTGCAGCAAAATATCATTTACATTTGTCCCTACAAACAGGCCCAAGTACGGCCCGTGCCAAAAATTCCTAAACAAAAGTAAATATAAACCAAGACTACACATCATCCCCAGCGGGGTAAGCATCTTCATACCACGTATCTGAAGCAAGGTGACTCACGTCATTGGAATTGACGCCTTTCCCGTCAGGGGTGAGGGGGTCGTACCCACATGACTCACGAGCTGCATGCGCTTCAGCGTGCACAGCCTGAACCTCCGCTTCTGTAGCCCTGCCCTCGGCGTGAAAAGCCTTATACACATCAAGCCGAGCCTCCGCATGGACCCACAACTCATACAAGCGACGGGGTGAGCCCTGGTCAGCTGAGCCACGAGACGTAGGAGGCTGGGAACATCGTTGGCCTCCTCCGCCCTCAGCAAAGCCATTTGTCCTTGCAATGCGGCCAACTCAACTTCTAGCTCCCTAACACGCCCTTCAAGCCCTGCGACTTGACGACCAGAGTCCTCCCTCTCCCTAGTAAGTTTCGACCTGGAAATGCGGAGAGCATCTTCCAAAGATACCGACTCAGAAATAGTGGCCGCCAGCTTATCGGCGCTGGCACTCAGCTCGCCCTTGAGACCGTCAATCTCCGCTACCTTAGCATTTAACTCGGCGGTCAAGTCGGCCACCTTCACCTACAAGTCGGCATTCTCAGCCGTTACCCCCTTGCTCAATTTCGAGCTCATCCTCCTTCGCCTTAAGGAAGGCCTCCAGTTCGCTATTACGGGTGATAGCCCTCACAAGCTCCTCGTCCCTCTCCCTCAGTTTCTCTATCCTACGCTCCAATTGGTCCTCCCGCTGCTTAAGGCCCTCGCGAAACACCTGGAACTCGGAATCCTGATGATAAATGTCAGACATCGCCCGATGTTTAGCACGGTACTACTGATACTTCGACGACATCTTCTTATAAAGGCCCGTCCTTTTCCTTTCACGACGCTCTCTCTCCACCTCTAGGATGAGTGTCTGACAAAAGATAAGGGCAGAAGTTAGAAAATAAAATATACAACGACGACTGTCGCACCAACCTCACGACAAAAAGAGGAGAGGAAACCTACCTGCAGGGCCATACCAGCGACCTTTTGGGACAACTCCACGTCGCTCATCGCTCCAAGCATCTCACTTTCGGGAGCGGCATATAGAGGAACGAGGGCCGATGTAACCTGCTCGCTGTTATAGCTCCCCAAGACTATCACATGACGGTCGGACCCGTCCATCCTAACCTCCACTTGCGTGTGGCGACCCAAAAATTCGTCGACATCCTCCGGGTCGATATCCGAACCCGAGCCTTCACCCTCGATACGAGGTCCTCCAACATTAGATGATGTGCCACCCTCAACAGAGCGCACTGAACCGGCTCCTGGGCCAACTACCTCCACTTGGGGAGACCTCCCTGATAAAATGGCATCAGCCATAGATACGGGCACCAGGGCTGTCCGGGATGCCCCGCTGCCGTCGGCGTCTGTAGCCACGCCCTTTCCCAGCTCCAACCTCCTCCTTTTTCTCTCTAACGGCTCGTCGCCATTAGAAGATTCATCTACAGGATGTGAGGCCGGTAACGACGAGGCCTTTTCCCTCGTGGCCACAGTTCGAGACAAATCCCCCAGTTGAATAAGTTGAGGACGATCCTCCCGAACAGACTCGCACAAAATAAACCGCGTGCCCACAGTAGCGGCGGCTTGCCTAAAAGCAGGAACTGGCACCCTCCATCTAGAAGCTCCCCGACCTGTTATCACAAGGGGTCATACTATTAAGCAAGGTCGCATTGCCAACGAGGCAGTAAAGCGAATATTTACCTAAGGAAACCCTAGGGCCATAACGTCGCACGAAGGCGGGCCAAGTTCGAGTTGCCGCCGCATGAGGCAACAGGCAGGCCACCTAATCCTTGATATCAGCAATAGGGCGAGGCGGACGCCTTATAGCTACAAAATGGCGAGTAAGTAAAAGTTACAATAATTGTAGAAGAAAGGGAAACGTAACGAACAACGGCACTTACGATTTCTGCTCCATCACTCTAGAAATCAAGTGGAGTCAGAAATAACGTGTTCGGTTTTGATGAAGAAGTACTTGTGCCAGAACATACGACTCGCCCGGTCATCCGTTCCGACCACCAGCCCTTTCGTATGCACCATGGTGCCCTTAAGGAAGCCGGGCGCGAATAGGTGCAAAAGATGATGAACAGAGACACTAATCCTCCCCCGCCGGAATCATCTCCACATGGGCAGGGATACTGTATTTTATACGGAGGTCCTCAAGATGAACCTGTTTCGTCTCAGAAAACACGAGGTTCGAGGTTGGAGGCGGATCTTTGAGGAAATCATTTCGGGATAAGGGATGCCTCGGAAGTAGCTCCTCCACCGTAAAAGGACCGTCGCCCACTTCTGCCACCACTTCTCCGCTGCCGGCAAGAGGCACTACGGATGACAGGGTGGCTTCAGGAACCTCTTCGCTAGTACGACGAGATTTCGACATAGTTTCGTTTAAAGGAGCGGTAGCACAAAGGGAGTGAAATAGAAGAAACTTCTGGCGAAAAATGGAAACGGGAGTAAGAAGATGTAAGAACAAATGAAGGAGACTGGGAGGTTATCAGGAAGGGAATGGCTAAAGTTTTTCAAAAAATCAAACCCTTTATCTATTTATAGGGTTGGGTGGCGCCATAATCGAGGCGGCAGACCTCAAATCAGTGCAAGAATCGAAGCGCCAAACTGTCAGTCCTCGCCTCGAAAATCCGCGTAATAATGACGCACGTAAAGGTGATATCATCCCCGAGGAGCGGGTACTCTACAATGTTTCGCTGAGTGTGATAACCATCTCTCAATGGCCGTGTCGCAATGTTCCAACGGATCAAATTTCTCCCAAAGAAGGAAGAGTCCGCTCATCGAGGACGCACCCGGTCGCAACCTCGATGAGCGGAGGGACTAATTGTATGGGTCTGAATTTGACCGATCACGACCTACAGCGTGCACGACAAATGGTCGAGCACCCGCAAGTCGATGCCTGGAAGGATACGACCTTGTAGCAAAAGAAGGAACGATATGACCTCGACAACAGAGTAGGCTCATTAGGGGATATCGGGAATATTCCTTAATGATCCTTTGCATGTTATTTCTACGCGGGGGGAGGGGGGGGGTGGAATTCCTAAAGATATAAGAGGGATGAAAGTCTTGTAATAGGGGGACCGGGAAAAAAACTCAAAAACCTTGAATAGAAAAGAAATTGACAGTTCTCTTCTCTCTATCACTATCATCCTAGAGTTTATTATCTTCAGCTACGATTTACCCCTTCATCATTGATTGATTTGTTCAAATAGGTTTTAACATCTTTTGAGTCAAACACGCCCCCCTCCCTCTTCAAGTGTGCAATTCTCAATTACTATTTGAAGTAAGCAAATTCTTTATTCCTTTGCATATTCGTATGTATGTGATTGCGTATTAGTCTTTGGACTGTATCTAATATACAAGGACATATCAAATTTTTGATGTATTGCTTTCTAAGTGTTGTGGTGATGTAAATAGTGTTTATTTCTCTTCAAATATTTTATCCTATTTAGGTTTATTATTTTTACTGAGAAACTTTTGTCAATTTATAAATTATTATAACTTATGATTATATGCTTATCATAAAATACATTATATTTATCATAAAAAATATCTTATCTAATCACAGTTGTATGTAAAATAATGTGACAAATAGAATATTTTGTAATTGAATCAATCTGAAATTTAATATTTTGAAAAAAACTACGTCATTATAAGTGTAAACAGTTCTAAGGTTATTTAAGTTATTTTAACAGAAAAAAGAGTTTATCAGCACTTTTTATCAAATACTGCAACATCTTATTATCAATTTCAGCACTTGTATCCAAACACGTAACTGCTTATTTATTAAATCAGTTTTTGGCATCTAATGCTTATCAGCTATCTCAAATCAGCTAATCCAAACGTGCTCTTAATCTTCAAATAAATTGTATTCTTGAGTTTCAACTCGATTAATATCTTCCAATTCATGTGATTTATATTTCTCTTCTCTTTGCTTAATTTCTTTTACGTTGTCGTAGAATAGTAGGATGAATCCATATTTTGGCCATCTTTAATATTCCCTCGATACATTCCTGTTTAACATTAAGATATCAAGAGAGTTTTGTCAAAGTCCTATTCAAGTACAAATATGTATTATTGTGTTCTTAATTACTTTTACTAGCAATTTTTACGTGATATTTTTAAAAATAAAAAATTAACTTGATCGTATCGATATCGAAGAGAAACCAAAATGATTGGGATAATTTCGAAAATTTAATTTTAATTATACAAAATAGAAATCAGAAAATTAATACTATAAATTTTTTATTAAATAACCGACCGAGCCGAACCATTTACCCTGGTTTGAACTTAGAGGTGTTGAGACACCACGAAATCTCAGTTTCTTAAATTATTATGGAAATATGGACTCATGCCTAACTTTTATTTTTGCTCTTACGGGGGCGCAAATCTATACAACTTTATTAAACCAAACAAAAAAAAACATAAAAATGATAAAAAGAGGGGTACAATAACCAAATAACTAAATTGTGACAAAACTTAGTACAAAATTTTTTTAAATATCAAACTCGCAAAGTTGGTCATATAGCACAAATTTAATCACAATCGATATGATTTTGAAAATCTTAAATATGTACTAACATCATCTAAATATTCTCCATCTAGCGTCAAATAAAATAATACGTTAAGTACAAATAATGATAATGAAAAATAATAATGATAAAAAAATCCAACAAAGACATAAAGGGAGGATTCGAAAAGGAAATCAAAGCTCCTAGAAATTGCTATTTTAGTTGTTATTATTTGGCTCTTCTTCTTGGAGTATATATTAAAAATAAAAGAAATTAGGGAAAAGAGGAAATAAATATGCAAGGACAGTTTTTGCGTCTTCCCCAAGTGGAAGGATAGTTGAATAGTAATACCAAGAAGCGCGCTGTGCCGTCACCGTTCATAAGCGGAATGATTATAGTCCACAAACTCAAGGTCAGGTTGGTCCCCTGCACTATTTTGCTGCTAATTTCGTATCCAATGCCGCACTATATTGAAAAACTCATTTCATACCTTAACGGTCTTTGGTTGGAAAACAAGTTATCTTATAATTAATTTTTTAAAATTAATTAATTATTTTATTTTCCATGAGAATAAAATGCACTATAATACCGGAATAATAAATTCCAAAATTAATTATACCATAAATTTATCCCAATTAAATATGAGATAAATTTATTTCAAAATTTAATCATGAAATTAATTATCTCTTATCCCTTGTATCAAACGAGTCCTCATCCATCATTTTAAGCCTTCGGATTCAATTCTGAAAATTAATGCATCTTTTGACAGAGAGTTTTACGTGAATCCGAATTAGTCAAGTGCAAAACAAATAAAAAAAAGTGAAAGAAGACTCATGTGACGGTAGGGCCTGGGAGATGGCTAACGTGCAATGGTGCTTATAAAAAGAAGATAAAAACTGTCTGCTATCTATTTACACAATAAGCCCCTGAATTACGAAAAATAAAGAAATTTAGCTGAATCAATAATTGTAGTTCAAAAATATCAACGCAAACAATACTGGAAATTAGATACATTGAACCTGGACATGTTAATCTTGTGTCTATAAAAACTCCTCCAACTAAACTGTTTTCATATCAGCGTAAAACCACAAATCAGTCTCCTGCCTTTTCTTCCTTTCTTTTAGCTCAATAATAATAGCTATATTTGCTTCCACTATTTCCTTCAACATGTTTTCGACAATTGCTGTGCCTTCTAACCAAACAAAGCCTCATCGCCGGGATATCTCCGCCGTGCCGGAGAGTGAGATACTCAGGAGAAGAAATGAGGAGTTAGAGAAAGAATTGAAAAAGAGCATTGAGAGGGAAGAGAAAATGAAGCAGGAATTACACAAAACATGGGAAAGGCTGAGGGTGGCGGAGGAGGCTGAGGAGAGACTTTGCTCTCAGCTAGGTGAACTTGAGGCTGAGGCTGTTGATCAGGCTCGGACTTACAGGACACGTGTCATCCATTTGATGGATCAACTCTCTCTGGCCCAGAAACTTCTCGAATCAGCTTCCATTACCGTTCCCAGTTCCCAATGATTGTAGGGGAAATGGAGTTTGACGCTTCATCATCTCCATTTTCAAACTAGGTAGAGCACGTACGTACGCCTGTAAAATAATGTGTTGGTTTCAAATGAAAAGATGAAAGATTAGGCCCTCGGATTAATGGAGGTGTACATTAACTTGTTTTTTTCTTCTTGTTTTCCTCTCCGAGGTGTGATGGCGGAATTTTTGTTTCTCTTTATCTTCTTCAAGCTTTCTCCGGTGCATGGTCTGGTTATTAGTTAACGAGTTTTATCTGAATTGATTATGAAAATCTTAAAAGGTATTCCATATATCGCATTTTAACTGTTGTTTCAGCTCTTTTTTATGTCCATTAAAAAAATAATAAATACTCCCTCCGTTCCAGTTTATGTGAACCTATTTTCTTTTTGGTCCGTTCAAAAAAGAATGAACCCTTTCTAAATTTGGAAACAATTTAGCTTAAACTTACAATTCTACTATTAATGAGAAACTTATATAAGCACACAAATACTCTGGGTCCCTTTTTGACTTGTTTAGGACCACAAATTCCAAAACTCTATCATTTTTTTGTTAAACTCCGTGCTCAGTCAAATAAGTTCACATAAATTGGAACGGAGGGAGTAATACATAAGGTATCATTTACTAAGTTACCGTTATTAAATGTTTTTTGATTATTCAATACTTCATACTTTTACTTTAATTGATATTTTTTTTAATTATTTTTACACATATTAATAAAAAAATATTAATTAACAATAAAACTGATCATATTAATCTTTACTATCTTTTTAATTTGTTCATTAAAAGTATAATAGATACTCCTAGACTCTTTATCCAAGGGGAACTTTAGAAAAGAAATTAATTATTTCTCAATATATGAAACATCAAATATAATGGACCACAAAAGGCCAAAAAATCAACTTAAATGGACCGGAGGAAGTAGTAATAAAAAGAACTACTCCCTCTGTTTCAAATTAAATGAGGTAGTTTGACTCGGCACGGAGTTTAAGGAAAAAAAGAAAGACTTTTAAAATTTGTGGTCTTAAAAGCTTAAGGGGTAAAGCTTTGTGGGGCCATGACTTTTGTGTGGTTATAAAAGCTTCTCATTAAGGGTAAAATGGGTATAATGAGGAGTTTAAAGTTGAATTATTTCCAAATTTAGAAATGTATCATTTATTTTGGAACAGACTAAAAAGGAAAGTACCTCATTTAATATGAAACAGAGGGAATATTACTTTTTTAATATTAAGGGTATAGTTAGAAACAACTAACAAACTTAGGGCACGTTTGGTATGACGAATAAGGGATAATAAATCGAATATCAAATTTGAGATGAGTTTATCTCATGTTTGGTTAGGATAAAGTTATGGTATAACTAATCCCGGGATTAGTTATTCTATGATTGTAATGTTTTTTATCCCTATGAGAGGGTGGGATAAGTAATCCCAGGATAATTAATCTCGGGATAATTAATCACGGGATAACATGTTTGCCAACCAAACAACCCCTTAGTGTTAGATTCCTAATGTAACAATTATTTTTAGATAATTAAAATTAGACGGAGTAGACAAGTATCATGAAGCTGGCTTGATATATAATTTGCATAGACATTTGGAGTTTCTCTGGAGCAGTAATTTTGGTGAAGTAAATTTTGACAGTAAAAGAAGTCAATATGTGAACTCCTTCTTTTTTTACTTTCCTTTAATTAATTCTCCGTTATAAAAGACTTTTAGATTAATAGTTTATTTGACACATAATATTGATCATTTGGCGGACGTTAATCGATTTTTTCATCTAAACATAATTCAACTTGAGATATTTATTGTAACTGATTTTACCCGATCTCTTAGGAAAAACGCGATAATAATATAGGTAATTTTCTCTTTCTAATGAATGGGAATCCTCATATATTTTTAGCCTTACCTTGTCATGCTCTTCAGACTTTTGGGATGAACCCGTTTGTAATAACATAAATAAAAATAAATACTAAAATATTAACATATTAAATATCAATCATTACCAATTTCTTAATTACCATTCCACCCCTTAGGCCAGAAAAAAATAAAGAAATAAAAATGTAGGAGATACCGGTAACATAATTTCACTACTATATTTATGCTGAATTCCGCAGGGGATAACTTATAGAAGGGTTAGCTTTATGGGATAAAAGTATAAAAGACCAAAAATTCTTTGATTTCGTTTTTTCTTTCTTTGTACTTTTAAAATGTTTTATATTTTACATCGTATATTCAATTTTTAATACAATAAATAAACATTCATAAAATGATAGATATGCATATCATTCGCAAACATTCAATTTATAATTCTTATATAACTTTGTTTGCAAATCAAATGGTTCCTTAGTGTAAAAGATATTTACAATTCCATATATAAACTAAACCTACTCGGCCATGGACGTGACATAAAAATAGAGCACAATGTTACCTTAGACTTTCTTTCCATTTTAATTTATTCTATGTTTCCCCTCTCGACGTTCAATCACGTGTAGTTGATGCTTTGGTCGATTTACGAAGAACTTGGAGATCTTAAAAATTTAATCAGACAACATGGATATCATCTCTCTCCCTCTTGCAGGGGCGGAGCCACTTTTGATAAATGGTGGTCAATTGATTACGAAAATGACATTGTATATGTAAGTAAAATATTAATTTTAGATGTATATAACATATATTAAATATCTTTTATCGTTTTTTTTTTTTTACTTCTTTCAAGTCTAAACACCCTTGATTTTGCCACTGCCCTCTTCAAATGTCTCAACTCATTCCCTATATTTTAAGAGATTAAAAAAAAAAAATCTAGAAAAAGATTATGTTAGAGAGAATAAGTAGATAGTCAGTTTGCAAATATCGGGTTAAGACGTGATCTTCCGGAGATCTCTCTTCTTAAGCTGCTAAAAAATTTGCCGACAACTTTCGGGGAATTAGCCCACAGGTTGTAGGCACTGAGTGGCTGTCAAAATTAATAAATTTAAGAAATAAATTCGCATAAGACGAACGAATTTCCTTCTGTTATGACATATATATATATACTAGTGGGGTAGCCCGGGCCAACCTGAACAAAGTTGTATTGTCGTTAGCAAGAAGGTGAGTTTGTGTTTAGAAGAGAAAGAGAAGATACAGATTTGTTACTAAAATGTTAGAGAGTAATAGGAGACCATAGATAGCTACTACATAAATGATGTTTTTTCTAATCCCTCTATTTCTAATTCATATGTTACACAAAAACTTATAGCTTTCCAGTAGCACCTTCACAAGCCTGTGTAACATGGCAAGAATTAGCATAATTATTAAGAAAGATGATAAAGTATTATGTCAAATAAGTTTTAGCAACACTGAAATAAGGGTGGGTATATCAAGTTTAGAATCAAGCCAATGACAAAGCAAGATTTGAGAAGCAGAAGAATGGTAATGTTGGATTGATATTATTACTACAAAAAGCTTTAGATCTTAAATGTAAACAGAAAAAACAATAAGCAAAGCGAAAAATTTTAAGGCGGCAGTTTAACAGTGAAACAAGCAAAATTTAATAAGAGCAGTAAATGAAGAAGAATTTGACCTTATACTTTCTTTATGTTTTGTTGTTTGATGTAGGTAATATTGTTAGGCGGTTAGCCCTGTCAAAGGTTCGATTGCACTCTAAGATTGTTGGTGTTAGAGGGTACCAGCGTAAAATAAGTAGAATAAGATATTAGTGTATTGTTGACTCGTAGAAGCAGACATGATCTTTTTCTGTTACAAAGCATCTTCATCCCTAAATGACAATACTCTCCATGTAGGAATACATAAATTATCAACATTGCCATGATATGAATTTCAACCAAAAAGATGACAGCAGCCTCAAGAAGGCTATATTTAGTCATTTGAAGAACTATCAAGCTTTACTTTGTTATCAGTGAGCAGAGTCTATACAATCAGGAATTAGGAAGTATCCAATCCCAGGAAAAAATATCTGTTTTGTTAACTCTGATTAAAGAATAAGTTATTAACTTGTACGTAGATGCCAAAAGGCTTTGTTCTAAAGAGGGAAAGACTAAATAGAAGTATAGCTAGTGAAATGAAATATCAATCGTTAAGAAAACCTTATGAATGAATGTCAGTGAATATTATATAGTTGTATATTACATAGGCAGAGGAGCATCTTCATTAGTACAAAAAAATGCATATAAATCCTGGAGTTTGTACTTATCGTTCTCATGATCTAAGTTATAGTAAAAAGTTATTTTATGAGAACTACATTGAGTTTTAATTGTTACAAGTTACAAATATTTCACTTTTGGATAACTCATCTTGAACATATAACTTTCAAACTTTTTATTAAGTTATGACTTGAAAGAAACAGAATAAATGGCAAAACCTATCACCCGAGTTTACAGATAATTGATTGGTACTAAATTTAGCATGAGATCAAACTTAAGAGGTGAACTCCAAAGTTGCAGGTAAAGAGAGGTAGAAGTCTAGATATTGAGAGATGTATCCACACAGCAAATACGATAGCAGAATACTATTTTTTTCTTCTTTTTTTAATTATTTTTTTCTCAGTTTTTCGTTTTGTTTCAATGAGATGAGTCTAGTAAAGTAACAGAAGATATACCTGTAAAAGCAATTTCCATCAAAGCTCCTCTAGTTTTGCATTGTTTGATATCTCGAACATGGCGCACATAGTGACAACGACAACACTTCTGTGTCAGAAACTTCAGAAGTTAGCATGGCATACGCGACAACCTAAATTTTTTCTCAGAAGGAGCGACGATGGCAACACACAGAAAGAATAGAGGAAAAATGTGTTATGATGGACCTGCGCTGGAGTATTTATAGAGGCTCATACTATGTAACCCTTTCACGCATCCAGCTGCATATTTTATTGATGGGATCCAGCGTGCCCGTCCTAGAAGTGTGTGAACAAGTCCGAACTCGCGTATTTCAAATTTGATACTATAGATCAAGTGTTTCGTTAGCTTCCTGTAGGTTAACGTGAGTATGAAATAGTATTCATTTAGGTCATACAAACCCACCAAATTCTATAGAAATTAAGGGAAGTAAATAGATATTTTGTCCCAAAATGCTAAAGTACCTTCTATTTGGCGGCAAGTCTAACAGTAGTTCTGATAGTTCTGTCGTACGCAGCTAAAAAATTGAGCATTTTTGCCTTCTTTCTTTCAGGAGCTAAAGCATCCTGAAAAGGAATTTGTATTATACTGTATCAAAATCCCAATAAATCTAACTTCCTGCACTAAAATTCTTGTGCTTTTGAAGAAGCGGAATTTTTCCTCTTGGAAGTAGCTGAGAAAGGTGTAAAATACAATGGTTATTAAATCAAACAGCTACCCTATCTTCTAGGTATTAATCTGAAAAGTTTTACTATCCACAATAAGTGTTTTGCAGTTAGCTTTAGCAAAGGAACTGGTGGCTTTTCTTCAGCTGGTTGAGGATGCCATTCGAGAAGTACCTGACCTTTTTCAACAACTTCATGGATGTAAGGATACATGTTTATAACAGTCCTTAAATGGAAATCTTCACCAGTTTTGGAAGCATTTAGCATGTTCTTACAGTTGGCAAGAAGTATAAGAATCGTAAGTTCCAACTAATTATAAGAAAAACGTTAAACATTTTGTTACCAATTCAGTAAATGCAAACTATTATAACTGGTAAGCGGCTCGATACCTGGCCATAGTCAGACACAATCAAGGAATTCCCTTGTGCAGCTATAAAAGCTAGATGAATATTGTACCTATTTTTCTCCTGAGCAAGCTGGTTCTGTATTGCAAGAAGATAACTTTTGAAATAACATTCCAGTTGAGACTGATGAGTAATTTGGTGCTCATAAAAAAAAATGCATGTCTGAGGTCTAACTTAGGTGACGACAGATGAACATAGAAGTTTTTACTTGATATCACTTGAGCCATGAAATATAAAGAGAAAAGCTGTACTCAAAAACTGAACAAAGCAAAAAAGGCAAGAATGCAATGACATCGATAATAGAGAATTCATTAATCAGGTGATGCAAAAGAAACAAAAGACGAAGAGAAAGATGAAAACATGAAATATACATAAGTGACAATTATACCTGCGACAGATATGGAAATACAAGAAAGTGCAGATTATAGTGGTTTTAGCTCCTTGAATCAAGTGTTTAATTACACTGCGTTGTGTATCCTTTTTACGTTATTGTTTGTGCTTCGGCACATCATCCAATGTATACCGCAGAGCACCTGTAACTGCAGAAAAATGATGTTGAATAGAAATATATCGAAACTTATAAGCAGTGAGTTATTACATTACATACCAAGTCTTTGGAAGCCTATATGCATGTAAGATATTCCTCTTTGCTCGAATACAACACATATTTACTCCCTTTGGATCCTGCAATTGTCAGTGAAGAGGAGACCTTAAAGTTAAATGAGATCAAATGATGCAAAAAAGAATAATATCAGAGCAACAATGAGAAAGATGATATCACCAAAAGAAAAGGGGAGACAGTGTAGAGAAATATGGAGAAATGTTATAGGAAAAAGTTTGATTAGTCGTTATTCCTAGTTCAATAGTCGATCATCTGTTAGAAACTAAAACTTCATCATAAGAACAAAATAGTGAAAGCTCATAATGCGCACTTATGACCAAATATAGGATAATAAGGTAAAAGAATAACAAATAACTTATGAAATCACCTGACAGCAGAAGCATTACCCCGTTGCTTTCTGAATAATCTTGTCATAAACTATGTTGCAGGTAGAATGATCATCATGGCTAGTTGGTGTAGGTGGTCGAATCAACAATTTCAAATAGGCTGAACTTTTTGCTCTTGATAAGGCAACATAAAGTTGACCATGTGAAAATACAGGTTCCCGCAAATAAATTCCAACGAAATCCAAAGTTTGACCTTGTGCTTTATTTATGGTCATAGCAAAGCATAATCTAATTGGAAATTGTGTTCTTTTAAATGGAACATGCATCTTTTCATCTTGTGATGATAATAATGGTATTCTTGGTATAAATACATGTGTATTTTTGAAATCACCTGTAGTTATCTTAGCACTTATAATATGTGTTTTAAAATCGCAGCAGGTTAATCGTGTGCCATTGCATAAACCTTCATAAGGATTTAAATTTCGTAATAGCATAATCGGGCAATTTTCTTTCAAAGATAATTTATAAGGAGGCAAGCTAGGTGGATTAAACTGTGCAATAAATCTTCAAATTGTGTTTGATTATTTAGTTCAGTAGTCTCATCAATGCCGATAAATGTTCTTACTTCTCCGGGGAATTGATCAATAAGCATGTCATTTATTTCATTGACAAAATCATTTTTTGTTGTCAAAATTACACGGGAATCTGTACAGAATGAATTAGAGTTGAAGCAATTCAAACTTGGATATGTCTCTCTGAATAATTTATGTAAAGATTCACGTTCGGTTGTAAAAGGAATGACTAAAGAATCCGGAAATTTAATCATGTTTGTTGAGCTAGCTTGTTCTTGTCCATTTCCAATACTCATCAAGTAAGACAAAATGCAGGATCTGTTTTAGCTCTCATGTTCTCTGAGAGGTGTAATTTTTCAAGTTCATTCCAGATACTAGAATATAACAAACTTTCATTAATGAAATCTTCCTTCTTTCCATTTCTGACAACGGGAAGAGTTTGTCTAAAATCACCCCCTAAAACGACAACTTTTCCACCAAATAAAATATTTGTATTTGTGAGATCTTGTAAAAGCAAATCAAAGACTTCCAACATTCGTTTATTTGCCATAGATACTTCATCCCACACAATCAACTTTGCATCTCGAATTAGACTTGCAAGTGAACTTTGTTTACTAAAGTTACAGGTACTATTTTCATCAATATCAATGGGAATTTTAAAGCGAGAATGTGCAGTGCGTCCACCCGGGAGAGTAGAAGCAGCGACACCAGAGGTAGCTGTGGCCAAAGCTATGTATCCCATGGACCGTAGAGTTGCTAGTAAAGCACGATATAAAAAAGTTTTTCCAGTTCCTCCAGGACCATCGATAAAAAATGCGCCGGCTTTATTTGAAAATACTCTATCAATAATCATGTTATATGCTATCAGCTGATCTTTGTTTAATCTCGTATGCAACAACACGTCATCTTCACGGACAATAATAGATCTTTCAAAATGAACCTCTTTTGCTTCATTTGCTGCTGTAGAAGGCTTGATAGTTTCTGGGATGAGTTCATACTCATTTATATCATGACCCATAAAATATAAAATATCGTTGATATTATTCAGAGCTTGATATCGAATTTCTCTTCTTTCTATATTTTGTAACACTTTATAGTCTTCGATCATTGACTCTTCAAATTGCTCCCATAATTTTCTTGGATTAGTAGGATTACAATATACTAATAAAGTAGCAAACAAACGCCTTAAACTATATGGCATTTGATAATTTGCAGCTTCAGACATGCATTCTATCAAACTGTTATCACAGTGTAACAATCCTCTTTTTTCCACGGAATCTCTAAAAGTACTACAAGGTTCCCCATTTACTGTCAAAAGATCCTTATAAGATGTAGGTCCTCGCACATGCAATAGTAGTAACCTTAGATAATATCGTTCTCCTTCTGTTGTGACACGTTACAATGCGACCAATAGCAGAACGTTGTTTTCGACGTGCCCAAAATTTATCAGTAGAGGACCACACAAAGTATTCAGAAAATTCTTTGTACAATAAATTGAGCTCTTTAGCATCTTCATCAGTTTCGTTCATGTAGAAGAATTCTGTTAACATTGTTTTTTTTATCATTGGATTATTCACAATCGTATTTATATCAATATTGCTTTTAAAAGAAACAAATTGCTGGCCTTCAAGATGTAGTTGAAGACGATAGACATTCGGCGACATTTCACTAATAGGAAAACCAAAGAGACGCCATATAGCTTCTGGAGGTGATACCCATCTAGCAGACTGATACTCTTTGACTTCATCTATCTCTATATTTGTATCATTATTCTGTACAGAAAATGCTATTTTGTCATGTCCTTTACAAATGTATTTGTAAAGATATTTCATGACTTTGATGTTTGAACAAACTTCGATATTTATGTGACAGTTAAATTTTCCAAGTAAATATGGATTGTACGGAACAACCCAAGAGTTGTCTAAATATTTTTTTCTCACTTGTACAACTTCTCCTGTATTCCGTCTTCTATAACTTGGATAAGAATCATTTCCTTTTAATGTTTGATCAGCAAAATCTTTTGGATATTTGAACTTACAACAACCCTTTTTGTTCATACAAGAATTTGTCAGATCTAAATTACCACAAGGACCGTGCATCATATGCTTAAGAACAAGTTTACGCAAATTTGGTTCTGCATTATCGTCTGGTAATTCTGCTTTAATTATATCATCGTATGCCTCAGCAGTCAACAATTTATGCTCATTACTTAATATAATAAGAAAATGAGCATGGGGTAAACCTCGTTTCTAAAACTCAACAGTGTACATAAAAGCGGTAACTTTCCCAAAGATATTTCTCTTTAATATATCCGTCTTCGACTCTTCTATTTTGGCTCTGAACACCCGGCTAATCAAATCAGGTCTATTTTGCGCCTCATCACTTGATGATAAATGTTCCTCTATTTCCATCCAAGATGGATTGCATGTCATAGTTATAAACAAATCAGGTTTCCCAAAAGATTGTACTAATGCAATAGCATCCATATATCGTTGGCGCATATCTCTAGGGCCTCCTACAAAGGAATTAGGCAAAAATGTTTGTTTTCCAACGTTAGAAGCATCTCGTTCACCAAGTCTTAAAATGTCGAGAAGTCCTTGCAACATACTCATTCTAAACAAATCTTGATTGAATGTAACAAAATCCAATCTTTGAGTCTCCAATTTTATATATTCATCAACTGAATACTGCTGAAATAGTCTTCCTGTATGTAGAATTTCATCTTCATCATCATTTCTCATTTGGAGTTTGTAACAATAGTATTCACGAACCGAAACTGCATCTCTTTTGCGTTTTCCTTTTTGTAGATTTTGAGCTTCCATATCGAGATATCCATCAACGGAGGTAAAATTCTTTACATTCGGCAAGTGTTCAAATTCAAATAAAGTATGATCTCTAGGAAAATTTTTTGCCCCGTGAAACTTCTTAATACCACAGTGCCACCCACCTTGACCATGTGGAAATAACAATGGATATTGTAAAGGATCATAGCATCCAAAATAATAGTTTACTCTGTGTGTTTTGTCGCTTTGAGTATAAATTTGAACATGCGGTGCATGAGTAGCACGACTATCATTTTCATCAACCCATATTGCAGCAATCTCAGTCGTAGTAGGCAGATTGTATACACGTTGATCCAATCCCGCATCACATTTTAATGTTATATGAAAGTTTTGCAAATTTGGAATGTCTGTTAAAGATCGAAGAAATATAGAGTAGGGATTATCTTTTAGTATGTCCATCAAGTCCTTGACTATCGATTCGTTTATTTTATCGGAGCAAGCCATTCTATTTCCAACCTCATTTGCATTATCATAAAAGTACAATTGCAAATTTCTCGGCCTTTTTTCTCTGGGATATAAATCATCTATCAGATGATACATCTGCCCTTGAACTCTGAACGTGTAGATACCACGGTTTCTTTTGGCTAAATCTTTATCATAACTGACACCAAATGAAGTAAATGCAAATAGATTGTTATATGTTCTAATGTACGTTTGAAAGTGCTTGCTTTCTGCGTCATTTCCTAGATATAAATTTCTCAACCTAACTGGCATTCGGTGAGTGCTTAACTTGACTGTACCATTATTACAACAAAATCCAGGTGATTCATACTGAAATTTTTTTGCATAGCAGAATGTACAGTGTGGAACTTTCTTTAATGGAACATATTCTGAGCGTAGTCGATTAAGATTAGTCATACTTTTCTTATTCTCTATACGACCTGCATGTTGGAAGCAACTCTAAGCGCCACAAACAGAAGAAATGGTAAACACTGACATTGAAGTGTGATGTTTATACTAACCGTTAGTTATGATTGTTCCAAAGGTTGGAGTACGTGATTCATTTGCGGTACCCGAAGTTGAACCTGGTTCAACATAGTTGTTGAATATGTATATGCTTAAGAAGCACAGAAACATAAATTGACATATCTTTGTGTGCCTACCTTTTTCAAAAACATGAAAAGGATCAAGCAGATCTTTTCCTTTGTCAGAGACATCCAATGAAGGAATAGTTGATCGCTCTGTAACTGCATAGTGAGAATTAATGGTCATATACACTGAGATGAGACATCTACAATTATTGTGTATGTATAAACTGCAAAAACAAAGGAAGAAATAGCAGATTTGATGCTTCAACCTGTTTCTGAAGTAGAACAAGAGACTCCGACCGTAAAATCATCCTGGATTTGAAATATTGATTTAATGGGATTGACATGATTTATATTTGCAAGAAGGCGATTGGTTGCTGCTTGTCGATATTTGAGGCGGCGTTGCAACAACCTTTTTTCCTTTTGAGTCATTGTTACACAATCATCTATTTTACGGTGTTTGGTATTTTTATCATCAGCTTCGTTCGTTGAGCGAGAACTACTTTTTGATTGTCGATGATCCATTAATGTAAATTTTTTGAAGCGTCGGTACTCCTAGCGGCCTACACGTAATTGTCAAAGATTGTAATTATATTATTTCAGCAAATAACAACAGATACTGACGAAGGAACAATAAAATGTAACAAGCAGAAACATCAAAATTATTTCACATTATTTGTTCCCTGTACACATGTGTGATTTTGGAGATTACCATTCCGAAACAGCCAGCACAGCATATCTACACAACCAATATCTCTAAAGGAACTCATATCAGACAAAACTAAAATAGGATATGGCAATCAAACAATAACAAAGCCTAAAAATGAGACATCAACATATNAGGCCAATTTCGAAATTTTACAGCGCCACTATGAGGATTTAGGACACGTGCTGCCCCTTAGCTCTAGCTTTTGCCGCGTGTTTACACCATCGACTCCAGCTGTTCTTTCTCACGCAAGTCTCATCTTACCATCTTTACCACCGACTACCTCTGCTCTTTGGGGAAAACTTCAAATTCCTCCTGCTTTGGTCCATCTCTTTTCCTTTTCTTTCTCGCTGTTAGGGTTTGCTGTGTCAGTCTGCTGGGCTATCCGGTTAGTTTACTTGTGAGCTTCTCTTCTTTATTTTGATTTTCTCACCTTCTGTTATTTTCAAATTCTTTATTTTATCCTTCGTTCTAATGGATTATAACTGTATAATTTGAGTAAATTTTCCTACTATTAATAATCTTCATATGCTTCACCGTTGCCAGATTTAAATTTTGTGATATGAGTTTAAAACGGTCGGCCGATGTGAAATTCAATATTAAATATCAATATTTAAGTAGCGGTTACAACTTAGATAAGAGTTTTGTCTTTCTCCTACATCGGTGTATCGATTTACTCCTCTACTAATAAACTGAATTAGTACTTCTTAAACTGAGTAAAGTAGTTGCTAGAGCACATGGCTGGTGCAAATAGATTGAAAAAAAGAGGTGAATTTAAGATTCAGAAATTTGGGGCGGCACAGATACATAGTCACATATGGTCTGAAGATATATAAATCCTGGTTTTTTCGGCTTATATTTGGCACATTTGGTTGTTAATATATGATCATTAATCGAATCGGTTGTCTTTAAGAGACACTTGTATAATTTGGTTTTGATTATGATATCAATGTGTTATAATCCATTAGAACGAACGATAAAATAAAGAATTTGAAAATAACAGAAGGTGAGAAAATCAAAATAAAGAAGAGAAGCTCACAAGTAAACTAACCGGATAGCCCAGCAGACTGACACAACAAACCCTAACAGCGAGAAAGAAAAGGAAAAGAGATGGACCAAAGCAGGAGGAATTTGAAGTTTTCCCCAAAGAGCAGAGGTAGTCGGTGGTAAAGATGGTAAGATGAGACTTGCGTGAGAAAGAACAGCTGGAGTCGATGGTGTAAACACGCGGCAAAAGCTAGAGCTAAGGGGCAGCACGTGTCCAAAATCCTCATAGTGGCGCTGTAAAATTTCGAAATTGGCCTTCAGTGGTCAAGCAAGTACCTGAATCTCCTCAAAGTTCCTACTCAGTGGGCAAGCAAGTACCTGAAGCTCCTCAAAGTGTGGCTTATTAATAGTAGGAATAGGAAAGTACTCCTTCAACATGTTGTCTAAGTCTTTTTTTTATTTTTTATCTAAAGAACTTTTTATATGTATGGACAACATTAATGATATCTTTTAGACACTAAATTGTATTAGTAAAATTTTCAATTATAGGGATTATATTGCTATATTTACAAGTTAAATATCAGTTTTTTATTGTTCCGATTTTTTTTACATTAGAGGTCAAATAAAAAGTTGAGCTCGAGTCAATCTAAAATAGCAATTATGATAATATTCTTGTTGTCTGCTCTTATGTATAAGAAATAATCCAAACCAATTTCAGTTTTATGGTATTTAATCTTATTTTGATTTTATTAGTTTTAAATATAAATCTTACAATAATCGCTTGGCAATAAGTGCGAGGCACGTATACTAAAACTAATTTATTATAAAAGCATAATGTTGAAAGACTAAACGTTGAACGATCAAAATATCTACTAAAAATTGATTGACCTTTTTACCCTTTTAAATTAAAATTTTCTCCATCTGGCAACTTAATAATGGGTATGAATGTAATTTTTGTATTAGGACTAAACAAAATATCTTTCTATTGGGATTGAACTTCTCTTTTTCTAAACAAAACCTAAATAAAAGTTTTTCATGAAAAACTTCGAATTCCTCGTGAAGAACTTCAAATTCATTTAGATTCTGATTCATGACATAAGTACTTATCGGAAACAATGTTTTAAATGTATAATTGAGACAACGAGAAACTTTTAATTACAAAACAAGAGGAGTCATTGTTCTATCATAAAAGATGTTTGTTTATTTGTTTTTCTGATGGAATTAAATTAAATATCTGAACCTAAACTGTTTAAAAGAAAAAATCAAATTACTGATAATGGCTTATGAGTCTTGGATAAATACCACGTGGCCTTGAGTGATGCTGATTCCTTTCGTTTTTTTAGATAGAATCATGAGATGCAAATTTTCTATTTTTTTAGTGATTTAGAATAGAATAAGTAATAAAAAAAAAGAATATTCATTCATTAATTAAAAAGTCAAAAAACCATAGAAGATGGGTGAATAAAATCGTAAAAATTGTGCGGGGTGTCCTATTTGGTCACCCCCATTTAACCTATACCCAAATATTTAAAATTATTTAACACATACCTTAATTTTGACAACTTCAGACTCCTCTTCTTCCTCCTTACCTATGCGCTCCTTTCTTCCTCCTCTTCTTTTCCTTATGAGGCTGAGAGTAGTTCATTTTAGGATCTGACCAAACCCATTATTTTTTTCCCCCTTTTCAAAGAGGCTGTGCTTTTGAGATAAATAGTGTAAAAGGATTGCCAGTGATTTTGAGATGACCATTCCTTGAATTCTATTTTTGTTGCTTGCATTACCTATTGTTTCTAGCCGTATAAGGGGAGTTCTCTAGAAATTCCCTCTCCAAATTCCAGGTTATATTATATATTGCTGGGGAAAAAGTTGAAAATCTCAAAACATCACTGATGTGGAAATTTGCACTACAAATTGTCTGAAATTTGCACTATCTGAAGTTCAAATATAACAAGTTGGTTTTGTCCTGAAGTTTGCACAATGAAATGAAGTTTTCCCGATTAACTTTGCAAGTTAAGCCAATTTCAGGTGAAATATTTTGAAGTTTTGTTTTAATAATGCCACACTTCAGACAAAAAAATTCCCAAGTGAACTGAAGTTTGCCCTTGCTATAATTGAAGTTTGCATGATTGCCCTAGCAAGTCAGACCAAACCTAAGGTAAAAATATCTGAAGTTTTGCTTTGATAAGGCTACACTTTAGGCAAAAAAGTTTGAAGTTCAAATTTCAGACAAAAATTTTGCTATTACAGATCTGTATATCTAAAGTTACCCGAAAAGTAAGTACACTTATAATTTTTTGTACAAAGCGACTATAAGTTAAATAGTGACCCAAAAACTTGTATAGATCAAATGCCCCAATAAATTCACTTTTCTACTATTTGTATAAGAAAAGTCATTAGTCTTTTGTATTTCACTCAAAATATCAATTTTCATTTGTATAAGAAAAGTCATTTGCCTTCTGTATTTCACTCAAAATATGATATTTCTTTTTATTTTGTATTAGAAAGTCATTTATCTTTTTACTAGTTCACTTAAAAGTTACTTAATCCAGAAAGTGATATATCCATTAACTTCTTAGTGATGTGATACCCGACTTTTACTCGGAAAAAAAAATCTTTCTTTATGTGCTAAGCAAATACCGATATCTATCCAAAATATGATAAATACTTTGGACATAATTGCTCAAGTAAAAATAGTTAAGAAACATCATCTAAATTGTTATATGGACTTTTAAATATCTTTCACACCATGAATAATGGATACAATCATACTTTAGGAACGCATCTCGTTATGGTTTTGAGAAAAAGGCCAAAATAATCTTTAATATATTGGGGGTTGGAGTATTTTGGTCCTTGATATATATATCACTAGAGAGAAATAGTTCTTAAATGTATACAAAAAGTCAAATTTTTTGGTCCAAGCCTGAAGCCCCTAACATTAACGGTTTTACTCGAAAAATCTATTAAAACTAACCCCACAACCTTTATCTTAACCGTCTTGGACTTGGCCTGGATTCTGTCAACTCCTCCAACTGTTCTTTCTTACCGAAGAACGGGACGACTCACCAAGTTTCAAAGTGAGATAAAAGCACAAAGGGGACAGAATTAGCAGTAGATAAGTAGCTGCAAAAATCATATCTTGGTCTATGATAATGTATAAATCAAACATGGGCAAAGAACAAGATGCAAAATTTTGAGATCGTCACAACAAAACTCAGCTTAAACAATGTGAAGCTCTAAAGACTATCACCATATAATTCAGAAGGATGAAACGAGTCTATGCTCCAGGAACCTCGGGTTCTGCCTCTGCTACTGTCTCATCAGCTGGCCGATCCAACTTCACACCAACATCTTCTGAATAATCACCATGAACCTACAAGAATAACTCGCAAATAACCAAATAGCTGCTGGTATACAATATGAATACAATAGTAAACTATGCATGCGTCCTGTTTAAAGCAATACGACAAAGAACAGACACACAACATACCTCCATCAGCTTGCCAATATCAAACTTGGGGGCCTTGAGGATCTTGACTTTTCGGATATAAACATTTTGTAGGGGGAAGATGCTTGAAGTTGCTTTCTCAATCTCTCTGCCAATTGATTCAGGGATGAATTTGGCAACCAACTCTTCAGGCACATGAACTTGCTTGGTTCCTCATGATCTCAACCATCTTCTACGGATCTAAGACAATATTAAGGTATGGTTGTGAGAATTTGCGCAATATGATAACCATAAGCATATATGTTCATAAGTCAACACCAAGTTGAAGATACTACCAACCTGACGGATCTGGCTGCTCTGAGCATAACAGGTACGCTTCTGCTGGTTTGGACGTTTCTTTGTAAAAGCAATGCAGAACATCCTCAGGGTATAGCTGTCGGTAGTCTTGACATCCACATGGGCCTCAATCAAAGTTTGCCATTTGCGAACCAGTGACCTCAACTTGTCTGTTGTGAAATCCATTCCCTGTATTTACTTTGAAGTTAGAACTCAATCTACAGCAGCAAATGCAAACATATGATTGTCTAAAAGAATCATCCTACCCAGAAGTTTGTGAGGACATTCTTTCCTTGCACATCCTCTGCTCTCAACCTGATCTTTCGGAAAGCCTGATCCTCGTCCTTTTGAAGATCAGCCAGACTTACTTCAAATACTCTATGCTTTAGGCCCTCTGAAGCAATCTGAGAGGGAATTCTATCCTCGATCACTCCTTCGATCGTTCCGGGCGGAATTGCGTTCTGAACCATTGTTCCTTCGATCTGCTGTATATGGTTGATATCGTTCTCTGTTCGACCTTGGCTCCCTGTCGACTAATAGGTTTAAAGTTAANATGACAGCAGCCTCAAGAAGGCTATATTTAGTCATTTGAAGAACTATCAAGCTTTACTTTGTTATCAGTGAGCAGAGTCTATACAATCAGGAATTAGGAAGTATCCAATCCCAGGAAAAAATATCTGTTTTGTTAACTCTGATTAAAGAATAAGTTATTAACTTGTACGTAGATGCCAAAAGGCTTTGTTCTAAAGAGGGAAAGACTAAATAGAAGTATAGCTAGTGAAATGAAATATCAATCGTTAAGAAAACCTTATGAATGAATGTCAGTGAATATTATATAGTTGTATATTACATAGGCAGAGGAGCATCTTCATTAGTACAAAAAAATGCATATAAATCTTGGAGTTTGTACTTATCGTTCTCATGATCTAAGTTATAGTAAAAAGTTATTTTATGAAAACTACATTGAGTTTTAATTGTTACAAGTTACAAATATTTCACTTTTGGATAACTCATCTTGAACATATAACTTTCAAACTTTTTATTAAGTTATGACTTGAAAGAAACAGAATAAATGGCAAAACCTATCACCCGAGTTTACAGATAATTGATTGGTACTAAATTTAGCATGAGATCAAACTTAAGAGGTGAACTCCAAAGTTGCAGGTAAAGAGAGGTAGAAGTCTAGATATTGAGAGATGTATCCACACAGCAAATACGATAGCAGAATACTATTTTTTTCTTCTTTTTTTAATTATTTTTTTCTCAGTTTTTCGTTTTGTTACAATGAGATGAGTCTAGTAAAGTAACAGAAGATATACCTGTAAATACAATTTCCATCAAAGCTCCTCTAGTTTTGCATTGTTTGATATCTCGAACATGGCGCACATAGTGACAACGACAACACTTCTGTGTCAGAAACTTCAGAAGTTAGCATGGCATACGCGACAACCTAAATTTTTTCTCAGAAGGAGCGACGATGGCAACACACAGAAAGAATAGAGGAAAAATGTATTATGATGGACCTGCGCTGGAGTATTTATAGAGGCTCATACTATGTAACCTTTCACGCATCCAGCTGCATATTTTATTGATGGGATCCAGCGTGCCCGTCCTAGAAGTGTGTGAACAAGTCCGAACTCGCGTATTTCAAATTTGATACTATAGATCAAGTGTTTCGTTAGCTTCCTGTAGGTTAACGTGAGTATGAAATAGTATTCATTTAGGTCATACAAACCCACCAAATTCTATAGAAATTAAGGGAATTAAATAGATATTTTTGTCCCAAAATGCTAAAGTACCTTCTATTTGGCGGCAAGTCTAACAGTAGTTCTGATAGTTCTGTCGTACGCAGCTAAAAAATTGAGCATTTTTGCCTTCTTTCTTTCAGGAGCTAAAGCATCCTGAAAAGGAATTTGTATTATACTGTATCAAAATCCCAATAATCTAACTTCCTGCACTAAAATTCTTGTGCTTTTGAAGAAGCGGAATTTTTCCTCTCGGAAGTAGCTGAGAAAGGTGTAAAATACAATGGTTATTAAATCAAACAGCTACCCTATCTTCTAGGTATTAATCTGAAAAGTTTTACTATCCACAATAAGTGTTTTGCAGTTAGCTTTAGCAAAGGAACTGGTGGCTTTTCTTCAGCTGGTTGAGGATGCCATTCGAGAAGTACCTGACCCTTTTCAACAACTTCATGGATGTAAGGATACATCTTTATAACAGTCCTTAAATGGAAATCTTCACCAGTTTTGGAAGCATTTAGCATGTTCTTACAGTTGGCAAGAAGTATAAGAATCGTAAGTTCCAACTAATTATAAGAAAAACGTTAAACATTTTGTTACCAATTCAGTAAATGCAAACTATTATAACTGGTAAGCGGCTCGATACCTGGCCATAGTCAGACACAATCAAGGAATTCCCTTGTGCAGCTATAAAAGCTAGATGAATATTGTACCTATTTTTCTCCTGAGCAAGCTGGTTCTGTATTGCAAGAAGATAACTTTTGAAATAACATTCCAGTTGAGACTGATGAGTAATTTGGTGCTCATAAAAAAAAATCATGTCTGAGGTCTAACTTAGGTGACGACAGATGAACATAGAAGTTTTTACTTGATATCACTTGAGCCATGAAATATAAAGAGAAAAGCTGTACTCAAAAACTGAACAAATCAAAAGAGACGAGAATGCAACGACATCGATAATAGAGAATTCATTAATCAGGTGATGCAAAAGAAACAAAAGACGAAGAGAAAGATGAAAACATGAAATATACATAAGTGACAATTATACCTGCGACAGATATGGAAATACAAGAAAGTGCAGATTATAGTGGTTTTAGCTCCTTGAATCAAGTGTTTAATTACACTGCGTTGTGTATCCTTTTTACGTTATTGTTTGTGCTTCGGCACATCATCCAATGTATACCGCAGAGCACCTGTAACTGCAGAAAAATGATGTTGAATAGAAATATATCGAAACTTATAAGCAGTGAGTTATTACATTACATACCAAGTCTTTGGAAGCCTATATGCATGTAAGATATTCCTCTTTGCTCGAATACAACACATATTTACTCCCTTTGGATCCTGCAATTGTCAGTGAAGAGGAGACCTTAAAGTTAAATGAGATCAAATGATGCAAAAAAGAATAATATCAGAGCAACAATGAGAAAGATGATATCACCAAAAGAAAAGGGGAGACAGTGTAGAGAAATATGGAGAAATGTTATAGGAAAAAGTTTGATTAGTCGTTATTCCTAGTTCAATAGTCGATCATCTGTTAGAAACTAAAACTTCATCATAAGAACAAAATAGTGAAAGCTCATAATGCGCACTTATGACCAAATATAGGATAATAAGGTAAAAGAATAACAAATAACTTATGAAATCACCTGACAGCAGAAGCATTACCCCGTTGCTTTCTGAATAATCTTGTCATAAACTATGTTGCAGGTAGAATGATCATCATGGCTAGTTGGTGTAGGTGGTCGAATCAACAATTTCAAATAGGCTGAACTTTTTGCTCTTGATAAGGCAACATAAAGTTGACCATGTGAAAATACAGGTTCCCGCAAATAAATTCCAACGAAATCCAAAGTTTGACCTTGTGCTTTATTTATGGTCATAGCAAAGCATAATCTAATTGGAAATTGTGTTCTTTTAAATGGAACATGCATCTTTTCATCTTGTGATGATAATAATGGTATTCTTGGTATAAATACATGTGTATTTTTGAAATCACCTGTAGTTATCTTAGCACTTATAATATGTGTTTTAAAATCGCAGCAGGTTAATCGTGTGCCATTGCATAAACCTTCATAAGGATTTAAATTTCGTAATAGCATAATCGGGCAATTTTCTTTCAAAGATAATTTATAAGGAGGCAAGCTAGGTGGATTAAACTGTGCAATAAATCTTCAAATTGTGTTTGATTATTTAGTTCAGTAGTCTCATCAATGCCGATAAATGTTCTTACTTCTCCGGGGAATTGATCAATAAGCATGTCATTTATTTCATTGACAAAATCATTTTTTGTTGTCAAAATTACACGGGAATCTGTACAGAATGAATTAGAGTTGAAGCAATTCAAACTTGGATATGTCTCTCTGAATAATTTATGTAAAGATTCACGTTCGGTTGTAAAAGGAATGACTAAAGAATCCGGAAATTTAATCATGTTTGTTGAGCTAGCTTGTTCTTGTCCATTTCCAATACTCATCAAGTAAGCACAAAATGCAGGATCTGTTTTAGCTCTCATGTTCTCTGAGAGGTGTAATTTTTTCAAGTTTCATTCCAGATCCTAGAATATAACAAACTTTCATTAATGAAATCTTCCTTCTTTCCATTTCTGACAACGGGAAGAGTTTGTCTAAAATCACCCCCTAAAACGACAACTTTTCCACCAAATAAAATATTTGTATTTGTGAGATCTTGTAAAAGCAAATCAAAGACTTCCAACATTCGTTTATTTGCCATAGATACTTCATCCCACACAATCAACTTTGCATCTCGAATTAGACTTGCAAGTGAACTTTGTTTACTAAAGTTGCAGGTACTATTTTCATCAATATCAATGGGAATTTTAAAGCGAGAATGTGCAGTGCGTCCACCCGGGAGAGTAGAAGCAGCGACACCAGAGGTAGCTGTGGCCAAAGCTATGTATCCCATGGACCGTATAGTTGCTAGTAAAGCACGATATAAAAAAGTTTTTCCAGTTCCTCCAGGACCATCGATAAAAAATGCGCCGGCTTTATTTGAAAATACTCTATCAATAATCATGTTATATGCTATCAGCTGATCTTTGTTTAATCTCGTATGCAACAACACGTCATCTTCACTGACAATAATAGATCTTTCAAAATGAACCTCTTTTGCTTCTTTTGCTGCTGTAGAAGGCTTGATAGTTTCTGGGATGAGTTCATACTCATTTATATCATGACCCATAAAATATAAAATATCGTTGATATTATTCAGAGCTTGATATCGAATTTCTCTTCTTTCTATATTTTGTAACACTTTATAGTCTTCGATCATTGACTCTTCAAATTGCTCCCATAATTTTCTTGGATTAGTAGGATTACAATATACTAATAAAGTAGCAAACAAACGCCTTAAACTATATGGCATTTGATAATTTGCAGCTTCAGACATGCATTCTATCAAACTGTTATCACAGTGTAACAATCCTCTTTTTTCCACGGAATCTCTAAAAGTACTACAAGGTTCCCCATTTACTGTCAAAAGATCCTTATAAGATGTAGGTCCTCGCACATGCAATAGTAGTAACCTTAGATAATATCGTTCTCCTTCTGTTGTGACACGTTACAATGCGACCAATAGCAGAACGTTGTTTTCGACGTGCCCAAAATTTATCAGTAGAGGACCACACAAAGTATTCAGGAAAGTCTTTGTACAATAAATTGAGCTCTTTAGCATCTTCATCAGTTTCGTTCATGTAGAAGAATTCTGTTAACATTGTTTTTTTTATCATTGGATTATTCACAATCGTATTTATATCAATATTGCTTTTAAAAGAAACAAATTGCTGGCCTTCAAGATGTAGTTGAAGACGATAGACATTCGGCGACATTTCACTAATAGGAAAACCAAAGAGACGCCATATAGCTTCTGGAGGTGATACCCATCTAGCAGACTGATACTCTTTGACTTCATCTATCTCTATATTTGTATCATTATTCTGTACAGAAAATGCTATTTTGTCATGTCCTTTACAAATGTATTTGTAAAGATATTTCATGACTTTGATGTTTGAACAAACTTCGATATTTATGTGACAGTTAAATTTTCCAAGTAAATATGGATTGTACGGAACAACCCAAGAGTTGTCTAAATATTTTTTTCTCACTTGTACAACTTCTCCTGTATTCCGTCTTCTATAACTTGGATAAGAATCATTTCCTTTTAATGTTTGATCAGCAAAATCTTTTGGATATTTGAACTTACAACAACCCTTTTTGTTCATACAAGAATTTGTCAGATCTAAATTACCACAAGGACCGTGCATCATATGCTTAAGAACAAGTTTACGCAAATTTGGTTCTGCATTATCGTCTGGTAATTCTGCTTTAATTATATCATCGTATGCCTCAGCAGTCAACAATTTATGCTCATTACTTAATATAATAAGAAAATGAGCATGGGGTAAACCTCGTTTCTAAAACTCAACAGTGTACATAAAAGCGGTAACTTTCCCAAAGATATTTCTCTTTAATATATCCGTCTTCGACTCTTCTATTTTGGCTCTGAACACCCGGCTAATCAAATCAGGTCTATTTTGCGCCTCATCACTTGATGATAAATGTTCCTCTATTTCCATCCAAGATGGATTGCATGTCATAGTTATAAACAAATCAGGTTTCCCAAAAGATTGTACTAATGCAATAGCATCCATATATCGTTGGCGCATATCTCTAGGGCCTCCTACAAAGGAATTAGGCAAAAATGTTTGTTTTCCAACGTTAGAAGCATCTCGTTCACCAAGTCTTAAAATGTCGAGAAGTCCTTGCAACATACTCATTCTAAACAAATCTTGATTGAATGTAACAAAATCCAATCTTTGAGTCTCCAATTTTATATATTCATCAACTGAATACTGCTGAAATAGTCTTCCTGTATGTAGAATTTCATCTTCATCATCATTTCTCATTTGGAGTTTGTAACAATAGTATTCACGAACCGAAACTGCATCTCTTTTGCGTTTTCCTTTTTGTAGATTTTGAGCTTCCATATCGAGATATCCATCAACGGAGGTAAAATTCTTTACATTCGGCAAGTGTTCAAATTCAAATAAAGTATGATCTCTAGGAAAATTTTTTGCCCCGTGAAACTTCTTAATACCACAGTGCCACCCACCTTGACCATGTGGAAATAACAATGGATATTGTAAAGGATCATAGCATCCAAAATAATAATTTACTCTGTGTGTTTTGTCGCTTTGAGTATAAATTTGAACATGCGGTGCATGAGTAGCACGACTATCATTTTCATCAACCCATATTGCAGCAATCTCAGTCGTAGTAGGCAGATTGTATACACGTTGATCCAATCCCGCATCACATTTTAATGCTATATGAAAGTTTTGCAAATTTGGAATGTCTGTTAAAGATCGAAGAAATATAGAGTAGAGAGTAGGGATTTAGTATGTCCATCAAGTCCTTGACTATCGATTCGTTTATTTTATCGGAGCAAGCCATTCTATTTCCAACCTCATTTGCATTATCATAAAAGTACAATTGCAAATTTCTCGGCCTTTTTTCTCTGGGATATAAATCATCTATCAGATGATACATCTGCCCTTGAACTCTGAACGTGTAGATACCACGGTTTCTTTTGGCTAAATCTTTATCATAACTGACACCAAGTGAAGTAAATGCAAATAGATTGTTATATGTTCTAATGTACGTTTGAAAGTGCTTGCTTTCTGCGTCATTTCCTAGATATAAATTTCTCAACCTAACTGGCATTCGGTGAGTGGTAAACTTGACTGTACCATTATTACAACAAAATCCAGGTGATTCATACTGAAATTTTTTTGCATAGCAGAATGTACAGTGTGGAACTTTCTTTAATGGAACATATTCTGAGCATAGTCGATTAAGATTAGTCATACTTTTCTTATTCTTTATACGACCTGCATGTTGGAAGCAACTCTAAGCGCCACAAACAGAAGAAATGGTAAACACTGACATTGAAGTGTGATGTTTATACTAACCGTTAGTTATGATTGATCCAAAGGTTGAGTACGTGATTCATTTGCGGTACCCGAAGTTGAACCTGGTTCAACATAGTTGTTGAATATGTATATGCTTAAGAAGCACAGAAACATAAATTGACATATCTTTGTGTGCCTACCTTTTTCAAAAACATGAAAAGGATCAAGCAGATCTTTTCCTTTGTCAGAGACATCCAATGAAGGAATAGTTGATCGCTCTGTAACTGCATAGTGAGAATTAATGGTCATATACACTGAGATGAGACATCTACAATTATTGTGTATGTATAAACTGCAAAAACAAAGGAAGAAATAGAAGATTTGATGCTTCAACCTGTTTCTGAAGTAGAACAAGAGACTCCGACCGTAAAATCATCCTGGATTTGAGATATTAATTTAATGGGATTGACATGATTTATATTTGCAAGAAGGCGATTGGTTGCTGCTTGTCGATATTTGAGGCGGCGTTGCAACAACCTTTTTTCCTTTTGAGTCATTGTTACACAATCATCTATTTTACGGTGTTTGGTATTTTTATCATCAGCTTCGTTCGTTGAGCGAGAACTTCTTTTTGATTGTCGATGATCCATTAATGTAAATTTTTTGAAGCGTCGGTACTCCTAGCGGCCTACACGTAATTGTCAAAGATTGTAATTATATTATTTCAGTAAATAACAACAGATACCGACGAAGGAACAATAAAATGTAACAAGCAGAAACATCAAAATTATTTCACATTATTTGTTCCCTGTACGCATGTGTGATTTTGGAGATTACCGTTCCGAAACAGCCAGCACACCATATCTACACAACCAATATCTCTAAAGGAACTCATATCAGACAAAACTAAAATAGGATATGGCAATACAAACAATAACAAAGCCTAAAATGAGACATCAACATATAAAAGAGCATCAAATTCAGAGAGTTGTCCACTCATTTGGTTAACCTAGCAAACAGAGTCAGTAAATTTTTTATATAACTCAAACGAACAAAGCGCAACAAAGCAAAATAAATTAGTCATTGTTAGCTAAGAAATGTAAAACCTAATGCAGGGAAGTATTCCGCGAGCATATCAATTTGTAAACACCTATTTTTTTAATAAAAATCTTAGTGTTCAGCTATACTCTTTTAATAGTTCTGTATATCCCTGTAGTTCAGGATAAAGCATAAGTTCATTAAGACGAAGATGATTGGAAATTAACAATTACATGTACTTCTGGCATATATAAGAGAGGGAAACTTTGGTTAACTTACCGAACAGTAAAACATCATATCTAAACATGTGTAAAAGTTAAGTGATGAATCTAATCTCAATTACTCATCCATAGACATTTTCCTAACCTTGCACATTGATATCATAATCAAAACCAAATTATACAAGTGTCTCTTAAAGATAACTGATTCGATTAATGATCATATATTAACAACCAAATGTGCCAAATATAAGCCGAAAAAACCAGGATTTATATATCTTCAGACCATATGTGACTATGTATCTGTGCCGCCCCAAATTTCTGAATCTTAAATTCACCTCTTTTTTTCAATCTATTTGCACCAGCCATGTGCTCTAGCAACTACTTTACTCAGTTTAAGAAGTACTAATTCAGTTTATTAGTAGAGGAGTAAATCGATACACCGATGTAGGAGAAAGACAAAACTCTTATCTAAGTTGTAACCGCTACTTAAATATTGATATTTAATATTGAATTTCACATCGGCCGACCGTTTTAAACTCATATCACAAAATTTAAATCTGGCAACGGTGAAGCATATGAAGATTATTAATAGTAGGAAAATTTACTCAAATTATACAGTTATAATCCATTAGAACGAAGGATAAAATAAAGAATTTGAAAATAACAGAAGGTGAGAAAATCAAAATAAAGAAGAGAAGCTCACAAGTAAACTAACCGGATAGCCCAGCAGACTGACACAGCAAACCCTAACAGCGAGAAAGAAAAGGAAAAGAGATGGACCAAAGCAGGAGGAATTTGAAGTTTTCCCCAAAGAGCAGAGGTAGTCGGTGGTAAAGATGGTAAGATGAGACTTGCGTGAGAAAGAACAGCTGGAGTCGATGGTGTAAACACGCGGCAAAAGCTAGAGCTAAGGGGCAGCACGTGTCCTAAATCCTCATAGTGGCGCTGTAAAATTTCGAAATTGGCCTTCAGTGGTCGAGCAAGTACCTGAATCTCCTCAAAGTTCCTACTCAGTGGGCAAGCAAGTACCTGAAGCTCCTCAAAGTGTGGCTTATTAATAGTAGGAATATATATATATATATATATATACTGTGCTTCTCTCCTTCTAATATTTATTTTGTTAGCTAATTTACTTTTACTTTTACTTTTACTATATTATAGAAGTGCTTGAGTTTCGACGTGTTAGCTCTTGGCAATAAATTCATATGTAAGGTCAATTTTGACTTTTCATGACTAGCGTAAGCAAGGTGTCCTCTTCGTGTAAAAAGTCTTCCCATTCAACCGCCATGTATCTTTTTTGTTTGCTACTTTTTGCTGTTTTATCTTTGTTTCCTTTGTTTCATCATTGCTCCTTTTTGCTAATTCCCTCCGGTCCAAAATAAGTGATTTTTTGGTATTTTTCTTGTGGTCCAAAATAAGTGATTTTTCTAGATTTCAAGAATGAATTAATTATTTTTTTCTACGTTCTCCTTGGAGTAAATAGTGTTGGAATATGTGTTAGGAGTGTTTATATGAGATAGTAAAGGTTAATATGGTCAATTCCATTGCTAATTAATGCTAAAAGGTGTATTTCTTAATCTTTGTGAAAACATCCAAAAAAATTACTTATTTTGAACCGGAGGGAGTATCTTTCTTTCCTTCGTCCCTTTGATTTTCTCGGTGGTTTATCTCCAATAATTGGGAACTAAGATTGATTAGGTTCTCTCTTGCTTCTTTCAAGCTCCATGTTTACTCTATTCAAGGCCACCTCATAACTTGAAGTTAGTTTTATGGTCCATTTTACCACAATGGATTGAGTTTGAGCCTCTTTTGCTGGTTGGGTTTTAAGAGTTTAACTTGGGGTTTTAAATGGGGTATTTTGGGATAGAGTAATATTTTGTTCCAATTACACGTTGCCTGATTGATTTTGGAAAACTCTGTCTATTGACTTGTTTAGCCGAATATAGTAGAAAATTTATGTGAAATTTGCTAATTGTTCGTTTCTTTAACATTTTACAGCTGGGCAACAGTTGTATTTGACATGCTTCACATTTTTCTACTATTGATGCTGTTTTGCTTAATTTGCATGGTGAACTCACAGAAATTTCATCTCGATTAAATTATTAGGTTCAAGTTGATTCAAGAAATTCAAGATAATCTCATAATCTAGACCTTAGTTTTATTATCTTATTATTATATTTTTTGGTTTCTATTTCTGATGGATACTTGCAATTGTATAGTTTTGGGTATTTATGAGTTTAATGTTAGTTGTTTTGCAAGCATAATAGAGTCCATCAGTAGGATTAGATAGAAGCGCCTAGCATTGTTTATCTTTCAGGTGCAAGAATGAGTATATTGAGGATGCAATCAATATGCTAAATCTGTTTTAGCAAGCTTCAGATTTAGTAACGAATGTAGTTACTTTTGTTTGTAGTACCGCATCACCTACTTAGTGCTTTATTTAACAAAATTAATTTTTACTGATTAAAAAACTTTTGTTTCAATACGTTGTTTAATTTGATGCTTTTCTTTTTCTGTTTCAGTTTTGGTTCTCTCTTTTTGTGTTGATTAGTGCTTCAGTACCAGTCTTTCTTGATTAATCAGATGTACAAGTTCATTGTTTCTTCAACCTTGCCTTTTATGTTAAAGATAAAACTTTGAAAACTAACCCAAAATCATCTCAACGCCAGATGTGCCAGAGTTTTGAAGCACTTAATATGCTGTTATATGACTGCTTTATTAATAAATCAGTCTTTTCTATTTTCTCCAAAAAACAAAAGAGTTAAGCAGATTAGTATGTAATCAAGGTTAGTGAAAAAAGCTAGAATGCACAAAACTGTCATATAATCCATGTTGTCATCACCCAAAAGAAAGGAAAAAAGAACCATTTTCCTTTGCTTTCTATTTAATTCCACTTTACCATACAACATATAGATCTCATGCACACTTATTATCAAGGAAAAAAAGGGAAAGGAAAAAGGATTTTTCATCTAACATATAGTTAAAGATAATAGATATTTTTTGAAGATAAGTTAAAGATAGTATATTCAGAGGTGAATTTTATCAAGGGTAACATTTCCAAAGATCAAGAGCAGTAAAATAAAGTCAGATTTTGTATTGGTTATATATTTCTCTTTTGATCGAATAGTCTTATAGGCTTATGGTCCATGCAGCTTGACTATGATTATTTAGTGGCTCAAGACAAGTAGAAATTCCAAATTTTAAGTTTTTAAATGCTCATACATGGTTAATCGTAGATATAATAGAAATTGATACTGTAAGAGTAGAACCGAGTAGAAAATATTGCATCGAGTAGAAAATATTGCATGTTAATTACTAGATGCCTATTTACATACATTTAATCAAAAAATATATTGTTTGCATCCGTGAGAGCATCACATTAAGGGATGCTTAATTAAAGTGTCACATTAGTTACAACAGGTATGATGTAACTATTTACATATTAGCAAAAGGTGATGCGTTATCCGTTATGTATGCCTTTCTGATCTTCTTTTTAGTAGTTCTTGACCAAAAATGCCTGCAAGCAAATAAATATGTCATATTTCATAGTCAAAAGAAGCCAACATATCTTCAAGACAAATAATGTATTACTAAGTTAGTAAAAGTCACTAAAGTAAATTAACGTGGATGGCAAAAAATTATCCAACTTTCTTTTCAACATTATATGTCATGTTCTATCTTGAGTAGAATGTTACCTTTAATCTGGATATCTAAGAAGAACCTATAGCAACTAAGAGCAAATATAAAAACAGATCAGTAAAAAATTCTTTATGCATATAAAAATATGACATAATAAATCTCATCCAAAATCGAGAACATGCACAAAGAAGAAACTGGTCAATGACTTTATATGACATATAATGTATCTCAAGTGAGTTATTAAATAGTTAAATAATCTTTCTAAAAACTTGTGTAGAATGTTAAAGTTCAATCCTAATGAGGGTGTGTTAATACATTTTTCCTTCTTAGGAACCTGTAATTCTGCATGTTGGAAGTATGCTAACCTTGCTAACTGGAAAGATGCAACATAATCTCCAAAAAATAAAAATAATAAGAAAAAGAAAATAGTAAGGCAAAACTGGATCGTTTAAGGGCTGTAGAGTAATTATAAAATCTGTGAAAGTTGTGGAATATGAGATGCCATGAAACTAACTAAACAAATATCAGGTAGCAGTGAGAGGCCATAAACTTAAGCTTTTCTTTGATAACTTCCTTTCCTCTCCTCTCAATTATTCAAGATATTATGTAAATTAACATGTTACCGGATCTGATGAGTTGCCCACCATCTATTACATTGGCCATGAGTTATAGAATCTTGGGCGGCAAACATGGATTTGTAAGGAAAAGGTTAAAATCAATGCTTTCTTCTAACTCATAGCATCAAAGCAAGAGTGCCACTGAGGCTGCAGCCGAAGATACATGATAAAGAATCACTTAAGAACTCAAGCAAATATCGATCATTTGTATGTTAAGATAAGTGACTACATCTATTACTACTATATTTACCTATATGGAGAAACTAGTAGTCTTAACAATAATAAGGAGAAAGAAGCAAAACCTGAAAATGAGCAAACAAGAGCAAAGGTTTTTTTGGAGTCAAAAGGAAAGTAGAGGTTTCTTATATCTCATAGGTTGGAATAATGGTGGTCTGGTAGTTTGGAACTCCAAACAACTTTCAAAAATAATATGCTACTCCCTCCGTTCCAATTTATGTGAACCTCTTTGACTGGGTACGAAGTTTAAGAAAAAATAAGACTTTTAGAATTTGTGGTCCTAAACAAGTCAAAAAGGGGTCCGGAGTAATTGTGTGGTTATAAAAGCTTCTTAGTAAGGGTAAAATTGAAAGTTTAAGCTAAATTGTTTCCAAATTTAGAAAATGGTCATTCTTTTTGAAACGGACCAAAAAGGAAATAGGTGAACGACATGCTTGCATATATACTTTGGAGAAACATTGAAGAAATTAGAACTATAAAGGGATATATGAATATGAATGCTCCCCAAAAATTCCAACAGGAACCTACTTTGATATTGGCAAGAGTGCTCTGCTATCTAGGGGAGGAATTTTCCTGTAGAGCCCTATCTGCACGATTATTCAATTCTATCTTTTTTTTTTATTCTTTATCTTTCTTTTCTATTTGCTTTATCATGCGAGATAGGGGTTGTTTTTATTTTGTTATATCTCTTTCAATTAAAATTCTATTATTTCTATGGACACAACCTCTGTCAAGAATACACCATACACTGATTTAAGGTATAAGAATCTGGACTATGCTCACACATAAGATATTAAATGAAGGTCCCAACTATACCATAAAATCACATCTTCATACATAAATCACTAACTTTAAATGGTCCGGATGGAAAGAGGAAGTATATACACAAATGTATTTTTGCTTTTACTCTAATTCATCTCCCTTCAACTTGTCCCATCTCTTATACTCTAGTTATCTTATTTGAAGCCTGCTATTGGTATTGGATAGAAGAAGGATTGCCAAGCATGTGTTCTAATGCTAGAATGATAATCTTTTACATTATCAAAGCGATTTTTGTCTATTGAGTAGTAACCTGTCGCGTAATTAGGAAGAGTTTAAGGCCCTATCTAGATATAATCTGTTTTATTCTAACATATAGCTTTCCTCAAGATGAAGATGTAATCTTGGAGATTCTTTCATTTTCTCCTTTTGGCATAAATATAATTTTTTTCAGCAAGAAACTAAAAATTTTGGGTAACGTAGCATAATGCACTAACCTCTTGAATTCAAGAAACCTAAGTCATTAAACTATACTCCAAAATGAATTCTATAAGAGGGAAAAGATTAAGCAAATTAGGTAAACATTACATGATTAAGCTATAATTGGTTTTACATTTGCAGGGATGATCAGATCATACTTATTACGCTACTACCGTACTTTGGGTACTTGAAGTTAGAACAACCTCGTCACTTGCCTATTTTCAGGACTGGCGGGATCATTATGACAGCTTAACTCCATTTGCGATCATGTCAAATTTCTCATGTATTTGCTCCATAGAGCTTACACACCCATGTCTTCTACTAACCCACACCGATAAAATTCCGCATTAGAAATGTCACGGCCCGAGTTCGCCTTTCGTGAACTGTCGTGACGGCACCTAGTCTCTACGACTAGGTAAGCCTAACAATTGCGGAAAAAGAACCAAAATGCGGAAAAACTAATAAAAACTGAAAATAAACAAATAGAAGTGTATAAGATGCCGCTCGGCATATACCAATACAAGATCTCAAAAACTAGACAATTCCCTAAACCCGGAATCTCATGAAATCACAAACTATGAATACTACATTGTGCTCTAACTCCAGAATGTCTAAACAAAAGTAAATACAGAAGGGCTAATACTATAAGAGAGAATGGAAAGGAACTCCTCGGTCTGCGGACGCGACATATATACCTCGAAGTCTCTGGTGAATCACCTCACCTCAAGAGTAGTAGGGCTGAGTCGGAATACCTGAATCTGCACATGAAAAACATGCGCAGAAAGGGCATGAGTACACCACAACGGTACTCAGTAAGTGCCAAGCCTAACCTCGGTCGAGTAGTGACGAGGAAGGTCAGGCCCTACTGATTATAGCTGAAAAATAAGATAAAAGTGTATAAAATACGACAATATAATTAAATGCTAACAGTATGAACTAACACAGGATAATAAGAATAACAACAACTAATATAGAGAGACAGAAGTAATCACGGAAAGAACACAGCTCAGCATAGAGATAACAACCGGGAATCTCCCAGGATACCGTCCTGTAGTCCCAAATATAAATATCCAATGGATTTTCCGGGATACCGTCCCGTAGTCCAACTTATAGTGTGCGGGGATCTACCGGAATCCCGATCCGTAGTCCTAAATGTAAATATCCAATACTGGGGGAATCTACCGGGTGCAGTCCCGTAGTTCCAATATAAAAGTGCAGGGGGAGCTCTCGGAATACCAATCCGTAGTCCCAAGCAAATAGGCAGGGGGGATCTCCCGGGATACCGCCCTGTAGTCCCAAAGTAAATACGCAGCAGCAACACGAAGAATACTCAATTCAATCAAATTTCACACCTAGGTAAAACAGGTATTTCTAACCTAGCATGCTGCACATAATCCAAATAAGGCAGTTGAGCAAATAAGCAATTAAGTCAATTAGACATGCTTTCCTAAGCTAACAGCAAGCTTAAATTGCAAGTAGTATAATCAGGAAAGGAAACACAATTTTAGTTACTTAATGAAAATCGAATTTTCAATAATTAGCACAAGTACACAGTCGTCACCTCACGTACAAGGCATTTCAAATATCAACAATACCAAATCCTAAGGGTAGTTCCCCCTCACAAGGTTAGGCAAGCCACTTATCTCGAACCGACTCAAAAATCAACCTGAACCACGCTCTTGCCACGAGTACTCGACTCCAAATGGCCCAAATCTATTCAAGTCAATTGCATAATGTAAATAGCACTTCAAGTAACTAATTCAACTAATTAGTTCTAAGCTAATATGCGAAATTAAGAAAAATGACCAAAACGCCCCTCGGGCCCACGTCTCGGAATCGGGTAAAATTTACAAATTCGGGATCCTCACACTCTCACGAGTTCAGCTATACCAAGAGTACCAAAATCGAACCTCAAATGGTCCCTCAAATCTACTCAAAACTCTCCGATTAACCAAGCCCCAAGCCCCAATTTACCACTGATTTTCCTTCAAATTTCATGCTTAGAATGATAAAAATCACTTTAATAACGAGTTTAGGAACCAAGGACCTTACCTCAATGAATCCCTCTAAAAATCCCCCTTGAAAATGCTCCCCAAAGCTTCTTCCCGTTTGAAAAGAGATGAAAAATAGCTCAAATTCGCGAAGGGCAAAATATATATGTTCTGACCCAGCAAAACCGCATCTGCGGTCGAATTACCGCACCTACGGTTCTTCACTTATCCGCCAGCCACCGCACCCGCGATGCATTTCTCGCACCTGCGCCTTCGCAGATGCGCCCACATTTTCGCATCTGCGGCTCCAGCGTTCCTGCCTCTTGGCCGCATCTGCGGCTTCCCTTTTGCTTCTGCGGGCTCGCACCTGCGGTCCCCAAACCGCAAGTGCGGTTATGATAGCAAACTCAGCAGCTTTAGCTGCAAATTCCCTACTTCAAACTTTCCGTTAACCATCCGAAACCGCCCCAAGGCCCCCGGAACCTCAACCAAAAGCACGAACAAGTCATATACCACTATCCAAACTTATACAAATCTTCAAAACACCTCAAACAACATCGAATCAACCAATTAACATCGGATTCAAGCCTAAGAACTTCAAAACTCTCAAATTACGCTTTCGATCAAAAAGTCTATCAAACCTCATCCGAATGACCTGAAATTTTGCACACACGTCACATTCAACGCTACGGAGCTACTCCAACTCCCGGAATTTCCATTCCGACCCTGATATCAAAATCTCACTATCGAACCGGAAACTTCAAAAATTCAACTTTCGGCATTTCAAGCCTAAATGAGCTACAGACTTCCAAAACACAATCCGAACAAGCTCCTAAACCCGAAATCACCCAACGGAGCCAACGGAACCAACGAAATTCCATTCCGAGGTCGTCTTCACACTATTCCGACTACGGTCCAAATTCTAAAACTTAAGCTCTCATTTAGGGACTAAGTGTTCCAAAACTCTCCGAAACTCCAAATAAATCCTCCCGGCAACTCACAATAGCAAAAACAAACACGGGGAATGCAATTAATAGGGGATCAGGGCGTAAATTTGTCACGACCCGAATTTTCCACCCTCGGGGGTCGTGATGGCGCCTACTCATGGGAGCTAGGCAAGCCAAGAACCTTAGCAAATATTAACCTATTTTGTTTCACACATGATTAAACAATTAAATTATCAATGAATAAGCAGTTAAAAGATAACGAAAAGTAAAAATTTAGCGAAAGTCTGAACGAAATATAGAAACAGCATCTAGAAAACCAATACAAGTCTCTACCCAGCACCTGGTGTCACAACAATACACGGACTGTCTAGGATTACTACAAATAAGAGTTTGAAATAAAGGACATAGTCTGTCTCGAATATAAATGTCAGCAAAACATGAAAACTGAAAGAAGAGACGCCGGGCCTGCGGACGCCAACAAGGCTACCTCGGAGTCTCGTGGACTGAAGGTCGGCTCCCTAACTACTGCTGCGCACCGTAAGCTGCTCCAACACCTGGATCTGTGCAAAATAGCACAATGTGTAGCATCAGCACAACCGACCCCATGTGCTGGTAAGTGCCTAGCCTAACCCCGGCGAAATAGTGACGAGGCTAGACCGGACTACCATATAAACCTGTGCAGTTATATATACATATACAGTGGAATCGAAATACAGAGACAAGTAATTAATATGGGGAGGGGGAGCATGCTATGGGGGAAATGACTACTTCAAGTAAAAGTCGTCCAGCAACGAAGGAAACAACACAACTCAGACATTAATAAAGGAAATAGAAAGCAACAAGTGCACGGCATCACCCTTCGTGCTTTTACTCTCATCCTCACCAAGCAATGATATAATAAAGTGTACACGACATCAGCCTTCGTGCTTTTACTCTCATCCTCACCAAGCAATGATATAATAAAGTGTGCACGACATCACCCTTCGTGCTTTTACTCTCTTTCCTCACATATAATCGATAGAATCGGCACGGAATGGTACATCGTGCGGCACGGCATCACCCTTCGTGGTTTACTCTCTTTCCTCACCATAAGCAAACAATGCACGGCATCACCCTTCGTGTTTTACACTCTTTCCTCACAACAAACAAACAATGCACGACATCACCCTTCGTGCTTTAACACTCTTTTTCACCCAAACAACAATCACAAATAAGGGGTAAGGGAATAAACAGAATAATAAAAGAAATCCCGGCAAGGGAACACAATTGGACAATTAAATCCCGGCAAAGGTACAACATCAATAATCTCAACATCAATAACTCAATTAATTCCTAACTTAATTATAATAGCCAAACAAAAATAAGATCTTGTTCACTTGCTAAGTAGTCAAAACTGAATTCCATAACCAAAATTCTTATATTTTCTTAAGCCATTATGGACATCAATCTAAAAACAATGGAAATTATTTCTCAACTACCATGAGGAACAAACAGGTAAAAAACTTCTCATAATGCATCAAACACAAAGATAATAATCAAGAAAGGCCACACTGTACCAGTTCCAAGAATTAATGTAATCACCAATGCACGCTGGAAAAAAAATAAAACTTTACCTAAAAAATGTCAAGAAAAAGAGGACCCAAGAAGATAATGTTAAAGTTCATACTTTGAAGGGGTTAAGTTGAGTGAAATGTGGGCTTGAATGATGGCGCGAGTTAAAGAGTAAAAGGGAAAACAATTGAAGAGAGAAAATGCAACAGTGGTCAGTCTTTGCTTGTGCTTTTCTGCTTTTTTAGTGATGAAACTGATGGAGGTGGGTTTGTATCCGAGAAACATCGGCGGCCCGAGAGCGACGAAGCTGTACGAAATAGAAAGAATGAACGAATTAAACCTCCGGTGGTGCTCAGGGGTAAGACCCTACACTAAAGAGCGCCGACACGTGTATCGTCGTTAAGTGAATTGGGTGGAAGAATTGCTGCGGTGGCTGTTACGTTTTGGGATCAAGGCATGTTGCAATAGATTCTGTCAAAAAGTCGAAATTGCCCTTAAACAAACAATATCCTACATGGAGGAGTAATCTTGAGGGAGCTTTCTTGTGGATTGGAGGTTGGAGAGCAAGCATGGCCTTTCACTTGCTCTATTCAAAATCAGGGTTGCAATTCGAAGCTTGTATTCCCCAGTTGATTAGAGGAATCACAACGGGTGACTTAGGGGACCTCTCCCCTGACCAAATAGGTAAGCAAGCGGTTAATGACCTCTCACCGGTAGCGCGAGGCCTCCAGGTCATAAGGGTGGTCAATTGACCACCCTTTGTAAAAAAAAATTACACTGTGTATATAGGTAAAATATTACGTTTTAGAGGTATATAATACATATTGAATACTCTTTGTCGGAATTTTTTTTCACTTCTTTCAAATTTGAACACCCTTAGTAGAATTCCTAGCATCGCCACTAGTGCTTACACAATATTTATCTAAATATTTTTATACTTACTTATGTAAATTTGTTAAATCTAGTCAAAGATAATGGGTGCTTGAGCACCCATAAGTGACCCATAATGGGTACTAGATCCGCCACTATACAACAACAACAACCCAGTAAAATCCCACAAGTGGGGAAAACAAGTTGTTAATTAAATATTATTCTTCCGTCCCAAATATTTTTTTTGGTTTTGAAAGTCAAACAAGTTGTTATTTAACCACGATTTTTTCATATACTTCTTAAATATTTAATTTGTTAATTATTGTGACTTATAATGCTTTTTATGTTCTATAAGTCACAATAATTAACAAATAACTTATGTGAATTCATGGTCAAAATTAAGAAATTTGACTTTCGAAATTCGAAAAGTATTACTCCCTCCATTCCAATTTATGTGAACCTGTTTGACTAGGCACGAAGTTTAAGAAAAAATGAAGATTTTTTGAATTTGTGATCCTAAACAAGCGAAAAAGGGGGCGAAAGTATATGTGTGGAGCCTGGATCGAATAGAGCCGATGCATCTCTATGAAAGACCGGAACAATACATGTAATGACAGAATCAGAAGTAACTGCCTCTGTACGAGCAGTAAGGGCATAGTATCTGGCCTGGCCTACCCCTCTAAGGCGACCTCTACCTCCCCGACCTCCACCTCGAGCTGGCTGAGCAGGTGGGGTAGTAGCTGGCGCTGGAATCTTGGTTTGAGGACCCGGTGGAACACGCTGTGGCTGAGAAGTCTGTGGAGGTGCACCCCTCCTAAGTTTGGGGAAATCCCTCACTGTTTGGAGAGTGTCGCCACACTCAAAACAAGGTCTGGGAGGGCGTGGCTGGCTTGGGCCAGGTCTACGGAGTGACCACTAAAAGCACCCCGTGCAGGAGGCACACTAGAGGTGTATAATAAGGCTGTTGAGGTCTAGAAAGGGCTAAAACACCACTGGCGGCTGGAAGATCTGAATTAACGGGGCTACTCACATAACCCCTACTATGTCGAACTACAGCTGGGGCACGAGCACAAGAGTAATGGCCAGATTCTCGAGACCTCTTGGCCTCTCTCTCCTCTCTTTCTCGAGCAAGCATGCCTTCTACTCTCCTGGCAATACTCACCACCTGCTGATACGAGATATCCATCTCTAACTCCGGGGCCATGCTAGTCCTGTTGTTGGGATGGAGTCCCTCAATAAACCGATAGACCCTCTCTCGAACTGTAGAAACTAAGATCGGTGCATGTCTAGCCAAGTCACTGAAACAGACTACATACTCTGAAACAATCATAGCACCCTAGCGCAACTGCTCAAACTCCGCGCGACATGCGTCCCTAAGGCTCTGAGGGACATACTCCCTCAAAAACATGTCCGAGAACTGAGTCTATGTAAGGGAAGCTGCCTCAACCGGACTGCCCAACTCATAAGCACGCCACCACTGATAGGCTGCTCTTCGAAGCTGAAATGCATAAAGAAACCCCACTCGACTCTGCTATGCATATAGTACGGAGGATACAGTAGCACCCCTCCAGAAAATCCTGAGCATCCTCTATCGCCAAACCACTGAAGATAGGAAGGTGGTACTTATGGTACCTCTTGAGACTACGCTCCTCCTCCTCTGAAATTGCTGCCCTACCCTCGAGTTGAACTGGGGCTACAGGTGGTACCGGTATAACCTCTGGAATCTGATCAAGCTGAACTCGCTGCTCTGGGGTACGGGCGGCGGGAGTCTGTGCTCTTCCCCGGCCTGAGATGTGGCTAGCGCAAGGGGAATCAACCCTGCCTGAGCTAGAGTACCGAACATGCTTAGGAACTGTGCAAGGGTCTCCTAAAGAGTTGATAGGTGTAGTAGTAGTAGGCGTCTCGGGTGCCTGTGCTCCGATTGGAGCTATTGGTGGCTCCTCTGTAGCAGCTCGCTCTGGTGCTCTGGCTGCACCACGTGGGCGTCCTCAGCCTCTACCCCGGCCCCCGCCCCGGCCTTTGGCGTCTCTAGCAGGAGGCACGAGTGCCTGGTCATCTCCGGTTGCACATGTCCTCACCATCTGTGAGAGAATAGAAGATAGAAGTTTAGAATTTTGAAGCCAACAATTTCGCACGACAAGGAATCAAAAGAAGTGAAATTTTTCCTAACAGTTCCATAGCCTCTCGAATATAAGTACATACGTCTCCATACCGATCCGCGAGACTGATAACTAGGGATTCTAGTATATTTTATGCTCCTTTTTGCTTGAGTTTTGGACTAAAAGTGTGTACAAGTGTTCCTAAAAGCTAACTTGTTGTGCTTGTTTACAGTGTTTGGTCAAAAAGAGACAAGGATGTCATAACCAGCACAAAAAAAGAGTGAAACCTGCACAAGTCAAAGCTGAATTAACTGAGCACTACAGTGGAAAATCAACCGCGGACGCGAAGGACCTACCGCGACAGCGGTCCTTTTATCGCGGTCCGCGGTGGCAAGATTTAGAGAGGTGCAATTATGGACTTCTCAAGTCACCGCTGATCGTGGTTCTTTTATGCGGCAGTAGTGACTTCACCGCGACAACGGTCTTTTTACCGCGGTCCGCGGAGAAGAGATTTAGAGAGTAAAAATTGAACCTAAAACTAGACGACCACGGTCTGCGGTAGCCTCACCACTGCAGCGGTCCATTTTCCGCTGTCAGCGGTACCTCCGTCTGGGGCATTTTTGTCCTGAAAATTTAGCTGTGTATAAATACTTCTTTTTCAGATTTTTAAGTCATCTTACCTGTAGCTAAGCACATGAACGCCATATTTTACCGGTTGGCCAAGGTGAGGGAGAAGAAAGCCCGCAACTTAGACCAAGTCAAGTGCATCAAGGACGAGGATGGCAAAGTATTGATGGATGAGGCACTTATTAGGAGAAGATGGCAGACATACTTCCATAAACTGTTGAACGAGGAGGGGGATAGACGCATTGTGCTTGGTCAGTTGGAGCACTCCGAGAGTCGGCGGGATTTTGGGTACTATAGGCGGATTACGGTAGAGGAGGTAGAAGGGGCGATGCGTAAGATGTGTAGGGGCAGAGTGATGGGGCCAGATGAAATCCTAGTGGAATTCCGGAAGAGCGCGGGGCGAGCAGGTTTGGAGTGGCTCACTGGCTGTTTAATGTTATTTTTAAGACGAAAAAGATGCCTGAAGAATGGAGGTAGAGTACGATGGTTCCGCTTCACAAGAACAAGGGTGATATTCAAAATTGCAACAATTATAGGGGTATCAAGCTGTTGAGTCATACTATGAAGGTTTGGGAGAGGGTGGTGGAGGCCGGGGTGAGGAGGTGCGTGTCTATTTCCGAGAATCAGTTTGGATTCATGCTAGGGCATTCGACTACGAAAGCGATTCATCTGGCAAGGAGATTAGTGGAGAAGTACAGGGAGAGGAAGAAGGACTTGCATATGGTGTTTATTGACCTTGAGAAAGCATACGATAAAGTCCCGAGGGAGGTTCTGTGGAGGTGTTTGGAGGCTAGCGGCGTTCCGGTAGCGTACATTAGGGTGATTAAGGATATGTATGATGATGCTAAGACTCGGGTGAGGACTGTGGGTGGTGACTCGGATCATTTCCCTGTGGTGATGGGGTTGCACCAGGGATCGGCTCTTAGCCCATTTTTATTTGCCTTGGCGATGGATGTACTGTCGCGACACATCCAAGGGAAGGTGCCTTGGTGCATGCTATTTGCCGATATAGTGCTGATTGACGAGATGCTAAGCGGAGTTAACGCGAGGTTGGAGGTTTGGAGACAGACCATGGAGTCTAAAGGTTTCAAATTGAGTAGAACCAAGATAGAATACTTGGAGTGAAGATTCAGTGACGGGACCCATGAAGCAGACGTAGAGGTAAAACTTGATGCTCAAGTCATCCCCAAGAGAGCGAGTTTTAAGTATCTCGAGTCTATTATCCAGGGTAATGGGGAGATTGACGAAGATGTCGCACATCGCATCGGAGCAGGATGGATGAAGTGGAGGCTCGCTTCCGGCGTTTTATGTGATAAGAATGTGCCGCCAATACTTAAGGGTAAGTTTTATAGAGTGGTGGTTCGACCGGCTATGCTGTATGGGGCTGAGTGTTGGCTAGTCAAGAACTCCCACGTGCAGAAGATGAAAGTAGCAGAGATGAGGATGTTGAGATGGATGTGTGGGTGTACCAGGAGAGATAGGATTAAGAATGAAGCTATCCGGGATAGAGTGGGAGTAGCCCCCGTGGAGGACAAGATGCAGGAGTCAAGGCTGAGATGGTTCGGACATGTTAAGAGGAGAAGCATTGATGCTCCTGTTAGGAGGTGTGAGAGGTTGGCCATGGAGAGTTTGAGAAGAGGTCGAGGTAGTCCTAAGAAGTACTGGGGAGAGGTGATTAGACAGGACATGGCGCTGCTTCAGCTCACTGAGGACATGACCCTTGAGAGGAGGGTGTGGAGGTCGAGGATTAAGGTAGAAGGTTAGTGGGTAGTTTTGAGTTGTTCACCGATTGTCTTAGTAGCATGCATGTCCCTTCATATTCTTAGATTTTTACGTTATATGGTTTTGTTCGGCTCAGGTATTGTATTCCCTATTGCTATTATTTGGTACTACTTATCATTTATCTCTCTCTTTTTCTTTTCGCTTCCTTCTTTATTCCTTCTTTGTTTTCCCCTTCTTCTTACCCTTCCTGAGCCGAGGGTCTATTGGAAACAGCCTCTCCACCTGCATTAGGTAGGGGTAAGGTCCACGTACAGACTACCCGCCCCAGACCCCACCTGTTGGGATTCATACTGGGTTTGTTGTTGTTGTTGTTGAGTAATTTTGTAGCTTGTTTAGCATTTAATCTTAGAATCTTATCTTGTAATTACATTTTATGGGTTATTCTTCATCTCAATATATGATTTCTTCTTCAATTATGAGTAGCTAAACCCATTAGCTAGGGTTGTGGCTCAACCTTAGTGTGTGGTATTTAATGGGTCTCTTATTTTAGGGCTTAGATGTTTGTGGGTGAATGATATTTGGCCTGTTTTGTGCATTTAATGTTGAATTGGTGGTTGCAAACACTAATTTGTGCCTTTTTGACTTAGGCTCTTCTTGAGAAAGAGAGTCCAAGTTTAGGAAATTCAGGCCAACAAGGAATTCGGGTGCATTCTATCTCATTCAAGAGATTGATAGCCCCAATTAAAGGGTTAAACCTAGAGATAGTAATACCCGACATGAGCCAATTTTGATTGTATAAATTTGAACACCCAGTTGGACTTGAGAAAGCCAATTAGGGAAAAGTCACTCAAACTACCGAGAGGTATAGAGTGAGTAGTTTTGTGCATTGGCTATATCACGATCCTAGCTATAACAATTTGCCCTATGTTTTAGATCCCGTTAGATACTCACCTAGGAGTAAGTCACTTCCCTAGTGTCTCTTTACCAATTTAGAAAACCCTACAAAAATATCTACTTAGCTTAATTTCGTGCATCATTAGTATTAAATTAGAAGTAACAAACAAACAAGAATGATTGGAAGTGCAGTTAAGAACATTGCACATTGCTAGATTAGATATGAATCCAATTCCAAACCTTTCTTAGCTCTTTGTGGATTCAATCCAGACTTATCGGGTAAAAGCTACATCGACCGCTCTTGACACTCTATAGTGGTGTAGGGTTGGCTCCGATCAACTTTTTGGCGCCGCTGCCGGGGAGTTAAACGGTTTTGGCTATCTATCTAACTAGTTTTGTGTCTTTTTTTCTTTCCTTCTATTTTACTAACGTGTGTGAATCATCAATTCAGGTACAAAATGGCAAACAATGATCCTCTTGGTAATGTTCCACCGGTGGAGGAGGTTGATGATAATGGAGAAGATGAGGTGCCTCTAGTACCTCAAGGTCAAAGAAGAGACCGCCAGGCCAATGATAACATTCCAGACCCTCCTCCGCCTCCTCCAAGAGTCGCTCCTCGGGTGCTTCCAAATGAGGGTTATGCAAGTGCAATTGTCCCATCCCGGATCCCGGCGGGCAATTTTCAAATAACAAATGTGATGTTGACTTTATTGGAGCAGCGAGGGTACTTCACAGGCGCTCCCCATCAGAATGCATATAAACATCTTAAAGGCTTAGTGGATACATGTTGGGGAAGCAAGCAGACGAATGTGTCAGAGGATGCTCTAAGATTGAGATTGTTCCCTTTCTCACTTCGAGGGAAAGCATTAGACTGGCTCGAAAGACTTCCCAACCATTCCACCCATACTTGGATGAGTTGGCGGACAAGTTAATAGCAATGTTTTTCTCGCCGGGGCATATGGCGACCTTGAGAGATGAGATTTTGGCCTTCAAACAGGAACCTAATGAACCACTTCATGAAATTTGGGAAAGGTATCGGACAATGGTGAAAGAATGTCCGAACAATGACATGACCGAAGAAATGATCCAGCAGACTTTCTACCGAGCCATTAACACGACCAATCAGTGTGTGGAAACCATCTAGCAGGGGGAGATTTTGGATGAGATGGAAGACACTTCCTCAGCTTGGCAGAGTCGAGATAATGTGCCACAAGGTGATCCCACAGTCATTCACTTGCACAAAGAGCTCCACGACCATGGTCAGGCAATAGCAGAGTTAACTACAATAATGAACCAGCTGGCAAAAGCTCAATTGCAGCAAGTTCAAGCACCATGACAAGTAAATGTTATGGAAGGTATCAACATGTTGGTCAACAAGAGGCGCAAAGAGGTCAACAAGGTCAAGGTAGCCCAGATCAATATGAGCAAGGTAATGGTGGTTTCAACCAAGATGATGGGTATGATGAGCAAAGTGAAGAAGTGCAGTACGTAAACAATTATCAAGGACAAAGGGGCAATAGTCCTAACCAACAACAACAATGGAGATCCCAAGGCAATTGGGGGAATCAAAACCAACAAGGGAATAGCAACTAGGGTAACAACAATCAGAATTGGGGCAACCAGAACAACCAGGGCAACTGGAATGGCAACAACAATAATTGGGGAGGAAACAACAATCAGGGTGGTTGGAATAATGGCAATCAAGGAAATCAGGGGCAAGGTTTTCAAAGGCCTCCGATGTATCAACAACCAAACAACCCACCCCCATTTCCATCCCAAGGTCCTAGCTCGTCGAACAATGAGATGGGGAGGATCGAGATGATGTTTGAACAAATGATGAAAAAGAACGCCGACTTTGTTGCGCAGTTGGCATCCCACAATACTTCATCCGAAACTTAATGAAAGATGAAGTTGAGGTGCAAGATGACGTTATCCCTATAGTTGATGAGCAAGTGAGTGAAGAGAACTTGAATGCGGAAGTGAGAATTGATATTCATGATAATGATGTGGAGACTCAAAATGATGTGAACCCGTCTAGGGAACACGTAATGGACATGCTGGAAATGATTGTGCCTAAGGCTAAGGCTCCCTTGCCAAGGCCTCCTCCACCTTACCCTCAGAGACTTGCGAAGTAAAAGAATGAACACAAGTTTAAGAAGTTTATTGAGATGATGAAAAGCTTGTCAATCAATGTTCGTTTGGTGGAAGCTCTTGAGCAAATGCCGGGGTATGCCAAGTTCATGAAAGACTTGGTGACCAAAAAGAGATCTATGGATTGTGAGACCATCAAAATGGGCAGTTGTGCACTCGATGGCTCGAAAGCTTGAAGATCCTGGCACTTTCACCATTCCATGTACCATTGGGAGTGCAAATTTTGCAAAGGCATTGTGTGATTTGGGAGCAAGTATCAATTTGATACCTTACTCCGTGTTCAAGACTTTGGGTATTGGTCAACCGAGAGCTACTTCAATGAGATTGCAAATGGCGGATAGAATTATGAAGAGGCCGTTTGGTATTATTGATGATGTTCTTGTCCGGGTGGACAAATTTATCTTGCCTGCTGATTTTGTGATTCTTGACTGCGAAGTCGACTATGAGGTGATTATAATTTTGGGAAGACCTTTCCTTGCAACTGGGAAGGCATTGGTTGATGTGGAAGCAGGGGTACTCACCTTCCGGGTGGGGGATGAAAAAGTGGTCTTTCATGTGTGCAAATCAATGAGGCAGCCGAATAGTACTGAAGTTTGCTCTTTTGTGGACCTTGTCACGGAGGTGATAGTTGATGATACTAGTGCCATGATCAATGTGGAGGATCCTTTAGAAGCGGTATTGTTGAACCTTGATGTGAATGAGGATGAAGGAAGGGTGGAGTGTGTCAATGCTTTGCATGGTATGGGCTCTTATTCTTATGAGCCCCGTAAGCTCTCTTTGGATCTTGAGAACAGAAAAACTCCCCCAACAAAGCCCTCAATTGAGGAACCTCCCATTCTGGAGTTGCAGTCTTTGACTTCACACCTCAGGTATGAATTCTTGGGCCCTAGTTCAACTTTGCCTGTTACAACTTCGCCTGTTATTCTTTCTTCTTGTCTTACTAACATGCAGGTAGATGCCACATTGGCGGTGCTCGAAAAACGGAAGAAGGCAGTTGGATGGACTCTAGCTGATATTTGGGGAATAAGCCCCACCTTTTGCATGCACAAGATTATACTTGAAGATGATGCCAATCCCTCCGTGGAACATCAAATGAGGTTGAACGAGGCTATGCAAGAGTTGTCAAAAAGGAGGTGATCAAGTTGCTTGATGCAGGGGTTGTGTACCCCATCTCGGATAGTTCTTGGACTTCACCGGTGCAATGTGTACCGAAGAAGGGTGGTATGACCGTGGTTACCAATGAGCATAACGAATTGATTCCAACTAGGACTATCACCGGATGGCGGATGTGCATGGACTACTGCAAGCTGAATAAAGTGACCCGAAAGGATCATTTTCCATTGCCCTTTCTTGACCAAATGCTAGATAGACTTGCTGGGCGTGCCTTCTACTGTTTTCTGGATGGGTACTCAGGTTACAACCAGATATTGATTGCTCCGGAAGATCGGGAGAAAACCATATTCACATGCCCGTATGGGACCTTTGCATTTTCCAAGATGCCTTTCGGTTTGTGTAATGCACCAGCCACTTTCCAGCAGTGCATAATGGCTATATTTACCGACATGGTAGATGATTTCTTGGAAGTGTTCATGGATGATTTCAGTGTTGTGGGTGACTCCTTTGATGATTGTTTGAAGAATCTTGACAAAGTGTTGGCTCGGTGTGAAGAGACAAATCTTGTGCTCAACTGGGAAAAATGCCACTTCATGGTCGAGGATGGGATTGTCCTCGGCCATAAGATCTCAAAGAAAGGAATAGAGGTGGAAAAGGCTAAGATCTAAGTGATTTCAAGGCTTCCTCCTCCTACTTCAGTCAAGGGGGTTAGGAGTCTTCTTGGGCATGCGGGTTTCTACCGAAGATTCATCAAAGACTTTTCTAAGGTAGTGAATCCTTTGTGAAAACTATTGGAAAAGGATGCAAAGTTTGTGTTCAATGAGGAATGCATGAAAGCTTTTGAACTTCTCAAGTACAAATTGACAACTACCCCTATCATAACCGCACCCAATTGGAGCTTACCTTTTGAGCTCATGTGTGACGCAAGTGATGTTGCGGTGGGAGCGGTCTTTGGTCAAAGGATAAATAAGATGTTTCACCTGGTGCATTATGCAAGAAAAATGATGAATGATGCTCAAGTGAATTACACAATGACGGAAAAAGAGTTGTTGGCAATTGTGTTTGCAATGGAGAAATTTAGGCCCTATCTCATGGGGGCTAAGGTGATAGTTCCTACATAACATGCAGCACTCCGCTACTTGATGACAAAGAAAGATTCCAAAGCTCGATTGATGAGATGGGTTCTATTCCTTCAAGAGTTTAACCTTGAGATTGTTGATCGGAAAGGGTGTGAAAACCAAGTGGCGGACCACTTGTCCCGCTTGGAGGAAGAAGGGAGGCCCCTTGATGGCCTGGAAATTAATGATTCATTCCCTGATGAGCAACTCCTCTCGGTATCTGTGAATGGCATGCCTTGGTTTGAGGATGTTGCCAACTTTTTTGTGACCGGTATTGTCCCGTGTGAGCTCTCTTCTAACCAAAGGAAGAAGCTTAAACGGGACAGTTTGGACTACTATTGGGATGAGCCTTACTTGTTAAAAATCTGTAATGATGGGGTAATCCGAAGATGTGTTCCGGAAGAGGAGCAAATGAGTATTCTGGAGGCTTGTCATTCCTCTCCCTACGGTGGTCATCATGGTGGGGCGAGGACAGCTTCAAAGGTGCTTAGTTGTGGTTTTTATTGGCCTACTTTGTACAAGGATGCGGGTGAGCTTGTGAAGAGATGTGATGAGTGTCAGAGAGCAGGTGGAATTTCAAAGAAGGATGAGATGTCTCTCAACACTATTCTTGAGGTTGACATATTTGATGTTTGGGGCATTAATTTCATGGGACCCTTTGTGAGTTCTTGTGGCAACACATACATTCTGGTGGCCGTTCATTATGTTTCAAAGTGGGTCGAGGCCGTGGCTTTACCCAACAACGAGGCCCAGAGTGTGGTGGCTTGTCTCAAGAAGAGTATCTTGACTCGATTTGGCACTCCTAGAGCTATCATCAGTGATGGGGGTTCTCATTTCTGCAATAAGGCATTTGACACTTTGCTTGCAAAGTATGGTGTCAATCACAAGGTTTCTACCCCTTACCATCCTCAAGATAGTGGGCAAGTTGAAGTCTCCAATAGGGAGAACAAAAGCATATTGTCAAAGACGGTGAACGCAAATAAGACCGACTGGTCAAAGAAACTGGATGATGCTTTGTGGATTACATGACTGCTTACAAGACTCTAATTGGTATGTCTCCGTACTGGTTGGTGTTTGGGAAAGCCTGCCATCTCCCGGTTGAGTTAGAGCACAAGGCAATGTGGGCTTTGAGGAAGTTAAATCTTGAATGGGATGTGGCAACAAATCTTCGGGTAGAGCAACTTAATAAGCTTAATGAGTTTCGGTCTCATGCCTACTCCAGTTCGTCCTTGTATAAGGACAAGATGAAGTACCTATATGACAAGTATGCCCGTGGCAAGGAGTTCAAAGTGGGTGATTTGGTTCTATTATTCAACTCTGGGTTACGAATGTTTCCGGGAAAGCTTAAGTCAAAATGGAGTGGACCTTTTAAGGTGGTGCTTGTGACTCCGTTTGGTGCTCTTGATTTGAAAAATGAAAATGGTGAGATCTTCAGAGTTAATGGGAACAGAGTCAAGCACTATATTGGCAAATATGATGACAGCCACGTGGTGGCAATGATCCATCTCAAGTGATTGATGGTAACCTGCGTCGTGCCGCGAAGTTAAATTAGGCGCTTCTTGGGAGGCAACCCATGTGTTTTTATTCTATCCTTTTTTTGATTTTTTTCTTAGTGTAGGATTTGTTCTTGGACTAATTGGCTGTGAGATGTGTGTAGGGATGTTTGATGCAGTGCAGAACTAGTTGGAAAAATTTGGCACTCTCTAAAGTTTGGACTGTTGCCGCACTTCATTTTTCGCGGTCGCGGTGGCCTTACCGCAGAGGCAGAATTTGATCACGGTCAGCGGTGCTAAAAGTTCCAAATTGGAGGTTCTCTAAAGTTTCAACCGCCGTCGCGGGCGGAGCATTTTTCGCGATCCGCGGTGGTCTCAAAACTGCAGCCCTTCTGAACTTCACAACCGCGGTCCGCGGTGATTTGCCATGGCCGTGGTAGGTAAGACTGTGTGGGCCCCTGGGTAATTTCTATACATAGGCGGTCATTAAGCCTTTTACACTTTTCGATCATTTTACTCTCAAACAACATAAACACTGTTCATCCACGCCCCAGTTTGCACAGACACAAGCACTAGACTTCATTTTTCACCACTCATCTCACATCTGGTAATTCCAATCAATCCTTTGTCTTTAATTTTGTAATTATTTGCTACTAATTAATAGTTCTTACTTCATCTTCTTCTTTTTCTTTAATTTTGATTTAGGGTTCCGTAGTAGTAACTAGATTAGGTTTAAAATAGTTATAATTCATTACTGAACACCTAGTAGGATTGATAATGTTGATGATATTGCTAAAATGCATGAAAATCAGAAACCCTAGGTGCTGAGCCCTAATTTGACTTCCGCGACCGCGGTTGATTTTCCGCGGTCTACGACGATAAAGCTCTAAGAGGTACATTTGAGGGTCTGCGACCGCGATCGATTTTCCGCGGTCCGCGGTGCACTTACCGCATCCGCGTTCCTTTTTTCGCGGTCCGCGGTGCTACTGAATCAGAGAGTGGGTAGTCTGAATCCCACCCTCCACGGCAGCGATGCATTTTTTGCGGTCTACGGTACAGCCTTCGCGGCCGCGATGCATTTTCTGTGGTCTGTTGTTTGTTCTTGCACTGTCAACTGGTATTCTGCACTACTTCTTATAGTATATGCACTAACAAATTTCAACTGATTATACTTGCAGAGAATGGTTAAATCTAGATGAGGCGGTGACAAACAAAAGGGTCGAGCAGAGTCCTCCCGGGGTAGGGGACGAGGACATATTAAACTGACCCCAGCAGTTCGGAAGTCAATTGGGGAACTGAGGAAGAATATCAAAGCTGCAGATAGAGCTGCTTCCCAATCCACGGGAAGTCAGTATGTGCCCTCCTGGGAGGTATCGGAGTTTGATTTAGTGCCCACTCATGTTGCTGACTTCCCGGGAAGATTCCGCTTGAGAGATGAACCTACACCCCCAGCCTCTCCTACTTCTCCTACTGCCTCTTCTGCTGAGTCGTCTGATGGCTCAGAATCGGGTAGTGAGTCTTCAGCTTCAACCTCACCTACAACTTTGTCACCTGGACAGGATCCCATAGATGATGAGGTACCGGATGAGGAGGGAAGGGATGTGACCCAAACCGGGGGTGTGGAAAGAACTAGAAATCGTGATGTATGGAAAAGGAGGTTTGTCAGTGAGCTGGCATACCACAAGTTCCGGGAGTGTTGGCCTCTGAGGTCACTTATTCATAAGCTCCAGTTCATAGAGCGAGATCTCCTACCTCACAACCCCAACATGAAGCGGCAGTTCAATGAGCGAATGGGATGGAATTACTTCACTAGCAAGGTGTGGGATGCCAATGAGCACTTAGTCAAGGAATTCTACGCAAATGCATCCCACATCAAGAAGGATACAAAAGTGACTAAGGTGCAGAACTTGAAAGTGAAGTTTGATGGAAAAACAATCAATGAATACCTGGGCTTCAATGATGAAGATGAAACATTATACTTGGAAAAGGTGGTGTTGGATGAGGCATGATGCCCGTGGTTGGCATCATACTTGGCTCTCCCGGATACCACCCTAGTGTGGTTGACAGTAGGGGTTCCTATCTTGAGGAACACCCTAAACTTTAAGGCGAAACCACTACTTCACAGCCTCCGACTGCCATACCAGCTCCAGCCTCCGGACCATCTACCTCCTTGCCTCCAGATATTCCATCCTCCTCAGCATACCCATTGACTGCCCACAGATTGAGCCAAACACTCTCTAGTATCAACAACTGGATGCAGGCAACAACTTCTAAGCCGTCTATGCTATCTAGTTCAGTGGCAGCCCAGTCAGTGCCCCCACAGCCACATGTGCCAGCTTCGGTAGAGGAATCTCTCAAGGAGATTCTGGACAACCAGAAGAAGCTCCTGGAGAACCAAAAGATTATAATGGAGGCTCTAATAGTTCAAGGAAAATCACTTCAGAAGCTGAGTGAATAGACAAAGAAGCTAAGAAAGACTCGGGCCTCGAAGGAGTAGGTGAAGCAGTTGAGGGGAGAGGTAGAAAAGATGAAGTCAGCTGGAGACCTACCATTGGAGTTACTATTACAGGACCAGCCCCCAGCAGCTCATACTGAGCAGGTTCAGGAGCGAGAGATGGAGAGAGCCCCCAAGAGGAGGAGAGTGATTCCCCAAGTGGATGATGTAGAGATTGAGCTTGGGAGATAGAGGGTGTTGCTTCTGGCCAACCACAGGCCCCCGAAAGAGATGATCCAGGTGCCCAATCACAGGACCCCATGCAGACGGAGGATCCATAGGGAGTTTTCTTTACTCTCTATCTTTCTTTTTGAGCTTATTTTTGGTTAGTTAGCATTGAGGACAATGCTAGCTTTCATTTGGGGGGGGGGGGGGGGGGAGTGGCCCTACTTTGATTTGGTAGTTGGTTTGTAAATATTCTTTATGCTTATTTTTCGCTTTTGGTATGTATATAACTTTACCCTTTTATTCACTTTTCGTTATTTTTCTATCTTGGTCTGTATATAAAGTTACTCTCTCATGTATATATTCATTCACTCTTATGTATATTCATCTAAACCCCCTTTTGTACATATTCAGTTTACTTTTCGCATTTTACTTCATAGCTTCTTTTGCAATTTCCCTTAATAGTATAGCTTCTTATTTCATTTAATAGCTTCTTTTTCGGTTCATAGCTTCTTATTTTACAAGTTTCAATGATTAATAAGCCTTTGGTTTTCTTAATGCCACGGTTTTTTCCAAAGGTGGAGTTTGTGTAAACCGGGTGGCTCTTCCCGATGATGGATGGCATGACAACCTTCTTAAGGGTTTGAGTCTGTTTTTTCTTTTCATTTTTGTGTAAATAGTAGTTAGTAAGAAATGGTGCCTCAGGCAAAGCTTCACTTGGGCCTAACAGATTTACCTTTGACCTTATGGTTAAAAACAAATTTGTGTGTATAGGATGGTAATAGTTGTGACCTTGAGACTCTTGTGTTGGCTGAACAATCATCGAGTGGCTTCTCGGAACCATTTGTGTTTCTCAAGTCTTAGCTAAGGTTGTTGTGGGCCCCCGACTCTGCTCTTTAGCAATCATATAGCTTGTGTGGTGAGGTATTGATTTGCAAGTCCAAGTCCCGTGCCAATAAGTCTAGAACTTGCCCTGAATGTTTGTTGAGGCGAAATCCTAAATGTAGCTCGACTTGAGAAGTGATTATAGGCTCTCCTTGATCCTAATTGAGACTTGAAAACATCCATAGCCTACCAATGATGATATCCCTAGTCAACCCCGTTGACTCATAGCCCTTATTCTTTCAATAACCATGATACAAGCCTTTATCCGTTCTAAAATGACCTTCTCTTGGCACCCTATCTTTCCTTAGCACAAGGCAAAAGCATAAGTTTAGGGGGAGAGACGAGGAATGCAAAAGTGATAAAAGCTACAAAATGAAGAAAAGGAAAGGCAAAAAGAAAAAGAAAGAAAAGACAAAAAAAGTCAAAAAAAAAAGTGAACAATGTAGGGGAAATGAAGAGATTCAATAAAAGCAAAAGATGAAAGGCATGGAAAGGTTTGAAAGGAGAAATAGAATTGAAATGAACAAGAAAGAGTGACAGTGTGTCTCTCTAACCCCTAAAAAGAAGTAAATGACTCAAAGAGTCAAGAAAATGTGTGCCAAAATGAAACAAATAAAGTGCTTAAGGGAAGATGAAACCTTCTTAGACCAATATATCCTACCCTGAACCAAAAGCCTTCATTACATTACCACAAAAGCCCTATATGATCTTGATTTGGGTGAGCTTACATTAGTGGTGACTCACAAAAGGGGCAAGCTTATGGTACTTAGAGCCGGACTTGTGACCTTCCTTGAGAGAGATGAGTGTGTTTTCTACAATCCTCGTTCTGAGTGCTACAATCTAAAAGTGAGGTTTGCTCATGGAGTGTTGAGGAGTATGAGTTTGGGTTCCACAACGACCAATGTAACAGAAAGAGTTTCCTTGGTGAGTTGAGTCAACTCTTGATGCTTTTGTGTCGCACTATAGCCATGGTGCTAAAAGGTTGTGTATTGTTGATAATGCATTTGAGTTGAGGGTAATTGTTAGTCCCAATTGATTCTTGATGAGGTTACTTTAGGACAGCTGAATTTTTCTTTCTTTTATCTTGAGGAGGTGGGAATTACTTTGTTTGCTTGAGGACAAGCAAAAGCTTAAGTTTGGGGGAGTTGATAACTAGGGATTCTAGTCTATTTTACGCTCCTTTTTGCTTGAGTTTTGCATTAAAAGTGTGTAAAAGTATTCCCAAAATCTAACTTGTTGTGCTTGTTTGCAGTGTTTGGTCAAGAGGAGCCAAGGATGTCATAACCAGCTCAAAAAGGAGTGAAACCTGCACAAGTTCAAACCAAGTCAAAGCAGCGCTACAGCGGAAAATCCACCGTGGACGCAGAAGACCCACTGCGACCGCGGTCCTTTTATCGCGGTCCTCGGTGGCAAGGTTCAGAGATCAAATATAAAGCTAATGGAGAGGTTGAAAGATATAAGGCCTGGCTTGTGGCTAAGGGGTACTCACAACAAGAGGTGTTGGATTATACAGATACTTTTTCACCTGTAGCAAAAAAGGTCATAGTCAGGACCATCATTGCTCTAGCTGCACGTCATGGCCGGCTTATCTACCAAATGGATATTCATAATGCCTTCCTTCAGGGTGATCTCTTGGAGGAAGTGTACATGACCATTCCTCCTGGTTTCTCTCATACCACTGCAAGGCAGGGAAAGTATCATGTTTGCAGACTTCACAAGTCCTTATATGGACTCAAACAAGCTTCCACGCAATGGAATCTTAAGCTCACAGATGCCTTGCATAAAATGGGCTTCACACAAAGTAACTATGATTACTCTCTCTTCAATAAAAGGGAAGGTTGTAGTCAAGTGCTTGTTCTCATCTATGTAGATGACTTATTAGTCACCGGTAGTCATGTTCAGTTGATTGATCAAAATAGAGCAGACTTACAAATATTCTTTAAAATGAAAGACATGGGGGAGCTAAAATTCTTCCTTGGGATTGAATTTGCAAGGTCCTCTAAAGGCATATATATGAGCCAAAGAAAATATGCATTGGAGTTGATAGCTGAACTTGGTCTAGCAGGATCAAAACTAGCTAGTACCCCTCTAGAAGTCAATCAGAAGTTAACTACTGTGGAGTTTGGCAAAGCAAAAGTACCTGCTGCTGATAATGATCCTGTTTTAAAAGATGCAAGTGTGTATCAAAGGCTTATTGGCAGACTGCTATACCTGACAATGACTCGACCATATATATCTTATGTTGTACAAACACTTAGTCAATTCATGCATGCTCTTAAACAATCACATCTAGATGCTGCCACCAGGGTAGTGAGGTATATTAAGACTGCTCCAGGCCAAGGTCTGTTATTGCCAGCAGAAGGATATGGACAATTATTAGCATATTGTGATGTAGATTGGGGTGCATGCTTGCACACAAGAAGGTCTGTTACATGCTATCTAGTATTCTATGGTGATTCCTTGATTTCTTGGAAGTCGAAGAAACAAGAAACTATTGCAAGATGTTCAGCAAAAGCAAAATTTCAAAGCATGGCTTCAGCAGCAGCAGATATAGTGTGGCTGACAGGCTTATTCAATGAACTAGGCCTTGAGATTAAGAGGCCAGTCACCTTGATGTGTGATAGTAAGGCAGCAATACAAATTGCAGCCAATCCTATATTCCATGAGCGTACAAAACATATATACATCGATTGTCATTTTATCAGAGAAAAGGTGAAAGCAGGATCTATCAAAACTGTGCATGTCAACACTAAGGAGCAAGTTGCAGATATTCTAACTAAAGGGCTGGGCAGAACTCAGCATTATCATCTACTTGGCAAGCTAGGAGTGAAGAATATTTTTCTCCCCTCCACCTTGAGGGGGAGTATTGAACCAACATAGCATAATACATTAGTTTAGCGGTTAAAGTGTATAAATGGAATATTGTAACTTAATCTTCTTTAGTCGGTTAGTTGGTTATCTGTATATATAGGTTTTAGCTTCTTCCTTTGGTTGAAGTCTGTACATTTTTGCTGAGATATGAAAATGGCTCCACTTTGAGCTCCATCTCTCTCTCACACACACTTGTTCTTCTAGAACCTTCCAATTACTTGCATGTGCACTTATTCTTCATCGCAGATTGCTCAATATATTTTCTAAAGAAGTAGTTTTCTTTTCACGGATTTCTTCTTGTTCAAGCCAATAAAAAGTGAAAGGCTTTCAAGCGGGAGCGGATGCCATCCTCACGCTTCGCCTGCCCTATGTATCAGCACACTACAACTCCAATGCGAAGAGTAGGATTATTCTAGTAATAAATGTGTGCCTTGTGATAATTTACATTAGTTTATCCTATTTTGAAACTCATTAAGCGATGGTAGTCACTTCTTCACTTTTGGTAAAACCAAAAATTCAAAAATAGCTAGATTTACAAGTGGTCATTCAAAAATAGCCAAAGTTTCAAAAGTAATTAAAATTTAGCCACTTTTCATGTAAAGATAAATCTAAACGAAAACACTGTTCAAATCCAAAAAAATACTCCACTAGAATATACTGTAGTTCTAGTATAGTTATGTTGGAACTCCAGTATAATATACTGGAGTTCCAGTATAATATACTGGAGTTCCAGTATAATATACCGGTCCAGCATAATATACCGGTACTCCAATCTCTAGTATATTATACAGGAACTTTTCGCGTGTTGGAGTTCCAGCATAATATGCTGGAAGTTCATACACAGGTGCACCGATCTCCAGTACATTATGCTGGAACTTTCCGTGTTGGAGCAAAATAATGGCTATTTTTCAATAACTTTGCAACCACTGGCTATTTTTGAATGACCAGTCCGAAAACTGGTTAGCCTATGCTATTTTTACCAAATTATGGCGAGAAATTCAAAAATAGCCAGATTTACAAGTGGTCATTCAAAAATAGCCACAATTTCAAAAGTAATCGAAATTTAGCCACTTTTCATGTAAAGATAAATCTGGACGAAAACACTGTTTAAAATTCAGAAAATACTCCAGCATAATATACTGGAGTTCCAGCATAAATATACTGGAACTTCAGCATAAGTATACTGGAACTCCAACATAAGTATACTGGAGTATACCAGTCTAGTATAATATGCTGGAAGTTCATACAAAGGTGCTCCAATCTCCAGTATATTGTGCTGCAACTTTCCGCGTGTTGGAGTTCCAGCATAATATGCTGGAAGTTCATACAAAAGTGCACCGATCTCCAGTATATTATGCTGGACCGGTCCCTGTTGCAGCAAAATAGTGGCTATTTTTTAATGATTTTGCAATGCTTGCTATTTTTGAATAACCAGTCCGAATACTGGCTAGCTCGTGCTATTTTAACCAAATTATGCCAACAGTGTGAGTTTATGAAAGGAGCCCATTTGAAAGAGTCTGTTATGACAACAAGAGCCCAATTTAGGCCCAAATTTTAGGTCGGCCGAGAGAGATGAGTTCCTAGTCCCATAGCTGATTATTCCTTGCATTTAATTCGCACAAATTAATTGGTTAAGAAAATAAGTACGATATAAGTACTAATGGATCCAGTTAGTTATCGTGCATCGAAAATAATGATTGGGTTAGCTCACAAACTGGGATGCATTTTCTCTGTCTTTCCAATTATATTTCTATTTTCACTGATGATCTTTACATATATACTAAACTAAGTTCATCATTTATATGTGCATTTCATATTGTAAACACAGAGAAAAAGCATGTACAAAATAAATGTAGAAATTATAAGGGGTGGCCTTACACTGAAAAATCATGAAACCTTTGTGATATAATGAACTCCAACTACTTGGTTAACTTTCCCAACTACCCTATCTCTGGCACTTCGAAAATCATTAATGCAATTTTAATTGTTGCATACCTACTTTCCTCTTCTAGTTTCCCTTGGCATTGTGAAAAAATAATTGGTACTTCTGATTTCTTATTTTGAAGTAGAAGGAAGAGACAGAGCTGTAGATGGAAGATTCAATAATAAGTCTTGTCTTATTAGGAGTAATATCGTGGACTACACTGTTTGTGTTAATAAGAAAGGTGTTTCCAAAACGTTCTTTTGATTTTTGCAACCGTTTGGTTTCCACAGTCCATGCATCTTTAGCAGTAACTTTGGCTTCCCTCTCTGTTCAAGATTGGAGCTGCCCACTCTGTCCCGTGGCCTCAAAATCTTCTCCCAAGCAGGTATATTTTCTAATTTTAATTCGTTTATTACGGTGATGTTTAGGTTACAAATTCATCAGGTACTTGTTACCTCCCACTGACATGACCACTAATAATTCTGCCCACTTAAACTTAGGCTGACAAAAGAATCACCATGCGGATTTTGCCTCCATTGGGATTTGAACTCCAATATCTCATGACTAGGGGTGGCAAAATGGTTAAAAGAAAACAGTTAACCACCCATATTATCCACTAAAAAATGGGTTGGATAATGAACTTTTTTAAAAACGGATCAAATATGGATAAGAACCATATTATCCATTTAGAAAATGGATAACCAATGGGTCTAACTTTTACATTTGTAAAGCCTCAAATTGGGGCTTCCTCAAGTTAGGGAGACTCAGAATTCTCCCAAAAGTGATCATTTCAAGAAGTCATGGATAATATGGTTACTTATATTATCTGACGGTTAATCCGTTTTTTATCCGTATTAAATATGGGTTGGATCGGATAATTTATCCGTTTTTTCATTACACGCTTTCGACCGAATCATATCCGACCAACCCGTCCGTTTGCCACTCCTACTCATGACTTTCATCATATCTCATAGACCATTAGGCCACGCCATTGAGCATATTTTCTGTCTTAATTCTTCGTTTGCTTTTTGGAACTTAAACTCTAACGACGACTCTTGGGAAAAATCAAACAGATGAGGGCACTTGCAGTGACAGCGGCCTATCTTATTTATGATTTTGGATGTTGCCTCTTTGACAAGAATGTGAAGATTGATAACTTAATTCACCATTTGGTGTGTGTTATTGGAATTGGTGCTGGTCATGCTTATGAACGGGTAATTAATAAGACTATCTTATCCTAATTACAATTCCCTTTTTAATTAATTGGTTTTAAGTACCAAATGTTTCCTCCCCTATTGCAGTGTGGTTCAGAAATGGTTGCCACGCTATGGATAACAGAAATTTCTAGTCCATTCCTCCACCTCAGGGAGCTTCTCAAAGAACTTGGATACAGAGACACTGACCTCAACTTTGCAGCTGATGTTAGTTTCTCAAATTTTAATTCATATGCATTTACATTTTAATTTTATTGAAAATGTATATATATAATAAGATCATAGTCATTTTAAACCCGCTGACTCTAAATCTTAGATTTGCCTATGGAATGAACCATGAAACTTCTATTGTCCGATATCGTCACAAGTATACTACTACTAGTAGAAATCTCTAAGCCAAGATTGAACCTTTGCAGGTTTTATTTGCAGTCATCTTCAGCATTGCTAGGATGATAGGGGGGCCATATCTTGCCTATGTTACTCTTACTGCTGATAATCCAATCCTCATAAAGGTAATGTATTTGCCCCACAAATTTGGGATCAGATGTCCGATATTATTAGAATAACAAGTAATCGATATTCTTGATATTTCTAGGCCATGGCTTTGGGGCTGCAACTTGTCAGTGCTTACTGGTTCTACAAGATTGTGAGGATGGTGATGTACAAATTTTCAAGGAGAACAAAATCTGCAGCTGTTTCTTCAAAGAAGTAATTTGCTGACATATCCAGAAACTCAATTTCTTTTGTACCAAAATTATATTAGCATTTGATGAGCAGCAAAAATTCACTTTAAGGCTGACTACTTTCACAATCTCCATCTTTAATTATATCAGCATGATTTTGATAGCACAAAAGAGATTGTAGTTTGTTGTCTGCAACACAGATTCATTTGTCCTACTCCATGCATGCTATTAAGGAGAAGCGGATTTAGGACAGGTTATATGGGTTCAATCAAACTCATTACTTTAGGCTCGACTTGTGTATACATGTACCAAGAATAAATGCAAACACATTAATTAGAAAATCGCATTTTCTAAATCCACTGACTCTAGATCCTAAATTCGCTTCCGGAACATTAAGCAAGCAGCTCCATTAAGGGCAAATAGAAAGAGCAAAATCCTTTTGTTTTGAAAGAGCACATCTGAATTTGAAGTTATAACTCCACGAGACGAAATGACTGTGAACTACATTACCAACTCTCAGTTCAGCAGAAGAGTGAAAGGAATTGGGACAAGTTGAGCTGATAAAAGCACATGTATAGCTTCGGAGAAGCAAAGCCAGTTCAACTTAAGGATCTGTTTGTTAGAAGTTACATAACAGAGGAAGTTCTTAGTTTCATCTCTGATAATAATAATAATAATAATAATAATAATAATAATAATAATAATAATAATAATAATAATAATAATAATAATAATAATAATAATAATAATAATAGTACCAATACTAATAAAAATAGTAATACTTATACAATATTAATACTAATGACAATGGTAGTAAAATAAGGTATTCGGTTTATTAGTAACTTAGAAGCTCAAGAAAATTAATTAAAAGAAAGGAGGGACAAACTTGGATGTCAACAATTATTTAGGAGAAAATCTCATAAGGAGTGCGAGCAATATCTTTTTATCCTAACAAAAGGAACATACCCCGACCCTTGACGCCATAAGGCATANTCGAAGTCCGTGGGAGCCCAAGTACAAAATCCATAGTAATCCGCTCCCACTTCCACTCGGGAAGCTCAATCCTCTGAAATACACCACCAGGCCTCTGATGCTCGTACTTAACCTGCTGCAATTCAAACAACGGGCCACATATGCTATGATATCCTGCTTCATTCTACGCCACCAATAATGCTGCCGCAAATCTTGATACATCTTCGCGGCGCCCGGATGAATAGAGTACCTGGAACTATGGGCCTCCTCCAAAATCAGCTCACAAAGCCCATCCACATTTGGCACACAAACTCGCCCCTGCAATCTCAAGACTCCATCCGCATCTAGGGTAACCTGCTTGGCACCTCCTCGCTGCATCGTGTCTCTAAGGACACACAAATGAGGATCATCAAACTGCCGATCACGGATACGCTCCAATAATGAAGAACGAGCGACCGTGCAAGCTAACACACGACTGGGCTCAGAAACATCTAGTCTCACGAACTGATTGGCTAAAGCCTGAACATCCAGAGCAAGCGCCTCTGACTGACCGGAATATAAGTAAGACTGCCCATACTGGCCGACTTCCTACTCAAAGCGTCGGCCACTACATTGGCCTTTCCCGGATGATATAAAATAGTGACATCATAATCCTTCAACAACTCCAACCACCTCCTCTGCCTCAAATTCAACTCCTTCTGCTTGAACAAGTATTGTAGACTCTTGTGGTCAGTGAACACCTCACACGCCACGCCATACAAATAGTGCCTCCAAATATTCAAGGCGTGAACAATGGCTGCCAACTCTATATCATGCACTGGATAGTTATTCTCATGAATCTTCAACTACCTCGAAGCATAGGCTATAACCTTGCCATCCTGCATCAATACTGCTCCAAGTCCAATGCGGGAAGCATCACAATAGACTGTATAGGGCCCTGATCCTGTGGGCAAAACCAACACCGGTGCCGTAGTTAGAGCTGTCTTGAGCTTCTGAAAGCTCGCCTCACACTCGTCTGACCATCTGAACTGGGCACCCTTCTGGATCAACCTGGTCATCGGGGCTGCAATAGATGAAAACCCCTCGACAAACCGACGGTAGTAGCCTGCTAACCCCAAGAAACTCCGAATCTCTGTCGTTGATGCTGGTCTAGGCTAGTTCTTGACTGCCTCTATCGTCTTCGGGTCCACCTGAATACCCTCAGCTGATACAACATGACCCAGAGATGCAACTGATCCCAACCAGAATTCACACTTCGAGAACTTAGCATATCAATATACCCTCAGAGTCCGAAGAACCACTCTAAGGTGCTACTCGTGCTCCTCCTGGCCGCGGGAGTATATCAATATATCATCAATGAACGCTATCACAAATGAATCCAAATAAGGCCTGAATACTCGGTTCATCAAGTCCATGAAAGCTGCCGGGGCATTTGTCAATCCAAATGACATAACCAAGAACTCATAATGCCCATACCGAGTGCGGAAGGTTGTCTTAGGGACATCGGATGCCCTAATCCTCAACTGATGGTAGCCAGATCGCAAGTCAATCTTGGAAAATACCCTGGCACCCTGAAGCTGGTCGAACAAATCATCAATCCTCGGCAGTGGATACTTATTCTTAATCGTTACCTTATTCAATTGCCGGTAATCAATACACATTCTCATTGACCCATCCTTCTTCTTGACAAATAACACCGGTGCACCCCAAGGTGAGACACTGGTCTAATGAAACCCTTCTCAAGCAAGTCCTGCAACTATTCTTTTAACTCCTTCAACTCCGGTGGGGCTATACGATATGGCGGAATAGAAATGGGCTGAGTGCCCGGAACTAGATCAATGCAGAAATCAATATCCCTGTCGGGTGGAATACCCGGCAGGTCTGAAGGGAAAACATCAGGGAACTCACAAACAACGGGCATAGAATCAATAGAGGGGACCTCAGCACTGGAGTCCCGAACATAAGCTAGATAAGCCAAACACCCCTTCTCGACCATACGCCGAGCCTTCACATATGATATGACACTGCGGGTAGAATGACCTGGAGTCCCTCTCCACTCTAAGCGAGGCATACCCGGTAAAGTTAAGGTCACAGTCTTGGCATGGCAGTCCAAGATAGCGTGATATGGTGATAACCAATCCATCCCAATATAATATCAAAGTCGACCATATCTAAAAGCAATAAATCTACACGAGTCTCCAGACCCCCAATCACCACAACACAAGAGCGATGGACTCGATCGACTATAATGGAATCACCCACCGGTGTAGACACATAAATAGGAATCCCCAATGCATCACTAGGCATGATCAAATACGGGGCAAAATAGGATGACACATATGAATACGTAGACCCCGGATCAAACAACACTGAAGCATCTCTATCGCAAACCAGAACCGTACCTGTGATAACCGCATCTGAAGCCTTTGCCTCGGGCCTAGCCTGAAGAGCATAACATCGGGGCTGGGCCCCACCACTCTGATCTACCTCTCTGGGACAGCCTGCTGCTGGCTGGCCTCCACCTCTGGCTGTCTGGGCTCCACCTCTATGACCTCTACCTCCACCTCTAGTACCTCTACCCCCGCCTCTAGCTGGCTGGGCGGCCTGTGGAACATCTGGTGCCTGAATCATAGGACGGGGACCCTGCTGCTGAGAACTGCTCGAAGCTCGAGGGCAATACCTAGCAATGTGCCTCGTGTCGCCACAAGTAAAACAAGCCCTCGGCTGCTAAGGCTGACGACCCTGGAAACTCTAAAGCGGTGGTGCACTGATAGGAGTTGGCGGTGCACTGAATGACTGCTGATCAAAATAGTATGCCTGAGAACCACGGCCACCTGATGCACCGTGGGAAACCTGGAGAGCTGGCTGAAAGGACCTAGGAGGATGGCCTCTACCATATGAATCTCTACATCCCGACGAGGTACCACGAAATCTGCCAGAATGACGGGCTCTCTTGTCTCCCCCGTGACCACCTCCCTGTGACAAAACCATCTCAACTCTGCGGGCCACATTGGCCGCCTCCTGAAAGCTGATCTCACTACCAGTCTCCCTAGCCATCTGGAGACGAATTGGCTGAATCAAACCATCAATAAATCGCCTCACCCTCTCTCTCTCTCAGTGGGAAGTATGACAAGAGCATGACGAGCTAGATCAATGAACCTGGTCTCATACTGAGTGACCGTCATAGAGCCCTGCTGGAGGCGCTCAAACTGCCTCCGATAAGCATCCCTCTGAGTAACGGGGAGAAACTTCTCCAGAAACAACTCTGAAAACTGATCCCAGGTCAAAGATGGCGACCCTGCTGGTCTGGCTAAACAGAAATCCCTCCACCAANATGACCCTTCAACTGTTTCGACTTAGTGATACCTTGGAGATTCTTCCCAAGCCCCTTGCCGGGTTCATACCCAGACCATACTAGTATGCTTTCTATCTTACTGCTCCACCATTTGTCCTTCTCGACGGCGTTGACGCGTTCAATGTGATGATAGGTTTCCCCTCCTAGCCTTCTCCTAAATTTATCCCTAGTTAACCATTTTGAGCCTATAGACTTTTATTTGACACCCACGTTACAAGCCTATACCCTTTTTGTTCTTAATTGACATTGTTTTGATCCTTTTTCCTCTTAAAGCACTTTAATTGTGAGATGAGCGCTAAAAGAAGTAAGAAGGAACTAAGTGTGGAGTGGCTTTTGAGTGGAACTAATAAAAGGAAGAAAGGTGCACTTGTTTTGTAAAATAATACACCACTAGCAGAAATTGAAAAAAAAAAGAATAATCTGAAGGAAAAAAAATAGAGATGAATACATTGGTGTCTTGTTCCTGCTAGTGGGTATGAATTAATGTAGTGCTTAAAGAAGAAGGGAGCATTTTTGGGATGATATTGTTTGTGAAAGTGAAGTGGATTGAAGAATTTGCGCTTAAAGTTGATTATGTGATGTGTTAAAGTGCTTAGGAGGGTTAGTCACAATTCCTACATATATCCTACCCGTCCCTTAGCCCACATTACAATCATGAAAAAGTCCTAATTGATTTTAGATCGAGCGAGCCTACATTAGTAGAGATTTACATTAAGGGCAAGCCTATGGTACCAATTACATGCATGTGACTTTTTTTGTGAGGGTGAGCGATATTTTCTTTTGATATATATGAGTCCTTAAAATATATTTGATCATGAGATTCTAGTGTGTGGATTCAACTCTCTCTTGCCTTGGTTGTGAGGGCACATGGTTTCACGAAGGATAGGTAACATTATTAGACTTCTCTAGGATGTTGGGTGTTCAAGCCATGAGTGCATTGTGAAATTGAGTCGGTTTTTTAGGCTAGAATTGTTGTGCGCATATTGTCTTTGTTTGAATATTTTTGAAGAATCACATAAGTAAAGGAAAGTGTATGATGATTGCATGTGCTAGAGTTTAATTGTTGCTATCAACCATAATCATTGGTGTAATGTGCTTCGAATATGTTAAGTGCTCATAGATAGAGTAAATTTTTGGTTGACTCGAGGACGAGCAACGTTTAAGTGTGGGGTGTTGATGATAGGCTATAATTACATATTTTAGTCGATTATTACACTCTAATTTACTGCACTTTAATTGAGTTTGAGCTTTAATCGCTAGTGTTTTGCACTAATGGTGTGTTTTATGCCTTGTAGGAGTGATTCCGATCTACGTAGATGTTATGGAATGAATTCGAGTGATTTGGAGCTTTAAAGTTTGAGTAAAAGTTCAAGGAATTAAGCCGGGATCGTGTTTGGGGGTCAACGGATGATAGTTAGAGCGAACGAAGACTCCAGTAGGCATATTGCGCACTGTCTAGTAAAATAGATATAACTTTTTTCTCAGAACTCCATTTGGGCTCCACAATATATGGTTGAAACGCTAACTCAAAGGGCTAAAACTTTCATCTTTTACGTTTTTCTAAATTCGAAATGGAACAGGGTGAAAAAATGCGCGTCAAATAGCGCGATCGCGCTCAGGTCGCGCTCGTCAGGCAGAACACTGGGCCACTAGCGCGACCACTAGCGCGATCGCGCTAGTCAAACCCGGAAAAAGTGTCCTTTTTCACATTGGAGAAGGTATAATTGTTTGGGCCCAATCCTACTTGGTATATATACATGGAAAAATGGTATTTTGAGGGGACGAGGACGTTTTTGAGAGGAAAACACAAGCACAGAGCCGCCGTGGAGGCCGGGTTTCATCTTTTCTTCCACCAACTTAGTCTTTTTATGTTTCTTTGTATGATTTGTTGTTTGGCTACCATATCTATGTGGAGCTAAACTTCACGTTCTAGGGTTGTGGTTCTTTCATGACTATTGTTATTGGGATATTGATTTTGATTTCTTAGTTTATTATATTGGTTTATTTATTCAATCTTGTGCTTAATTATTTGATTGCTTGATCACCAATCGAATACTATCTACGAATCTAGAGTTGAACTCGAAAGTGAGAATTCTAGATTGCATATAGGATTGAGTAGAGCAAGTTCTTGAACCTGGGCATTGGGGAACGGATTCGCAATTAGGATAGACATATACCTAATTGCCTTGCTTGGTTGAAATACGGGAATTGTAAATGCGTTCTTGTTGATTCAAACTCCATAGACATATAGGCGTTAGGTTAGCTTGAATAGGCGAGTAAGAACTAGACAGATTCTTATGAGCAATATTAACCCTGTCAACCAATAAACTAGATAAATTAATTAGACAATTCAATTGAAGAATACAATAGGAATGTTAGATAGCCCATAACCCTAGATCGTTTTCATTACATTGATATCATAAAAATTTGCTCTTCCTCTGTTTAGAGTTCATTATTTATATTTCTTAATTTAATTAGTTTAGAATCGAATATTTCTAGGTTTAATTCTTGTTTAGATAATTAAGATAGTCTAATTTAGTTAATAGTTAATCACAAGTCCTCGTGGGTTCGACATCCGACTTTTAGTCACTTTATTACTTGACAACCGCGTATACTTGCGTGTGCGTTTGGCCGCAACAGATGACTCCCCTCCTCATGGCTTCAAATTTGCGGATTATGGTATCATGATTACTCATTTTGAGAGTAAGGCTTGGAGAGAAAATTAACTTCCTAACTTGAGCTCTATCGCACGATTGGAGTATCAAAGAAGGGTGAAATTCCTAAATGTCTGAATGGCCTCCAACTTATAGATGTGGTCGACTACACATCGATAAGAAGGACTCTACTAGACACGGCTCCGAGACATCCTAGGACACTTTAAAACCTTAGGCTCTGATACCAAGTTTGTCACGCCCCAAAATCCGAGGAGCGAGACCGACGCTCAACCGAGTGAACCCGACTGAGCAAGCCTGTTAGGTTTCATTCTACCCAAACTAATTCATGAATAAATAGGAGATGGACTCCATTAATTAAATTCTATAAGCAAGTCATTAACGATTTCCATTTCATTTTCATTAGCTACTTCATTCACAATTTTGAAGACATTACAAGTTTTATACATCATTGCCAAACATCAATATTTCTATTTTAATTCCAATACCCGACACTACCCACAACCTGTCTACGGAGCCTCTAAGTACAACTGAAGAATAATATGAAAATACCAGCAACAAGGCTCCGGCTATACCTCAAATACAAAGTACATGATCAACAGATGAAACAGGACCCCGAAATGAAGTGGGGCTTACCAAGTCAGCTGAAAGGATGATGCGACACTAGCTGCGACCAACACTGCCTGCTATAGAAACACCTACATCCATTTAAAGACGTAGCGCCCTCGGCAAAAGGGACGTTAGTGCCATCGAATAGCACTAGTATGTATAACTAAACACCATCTAGTTAGAAAGAACTTTTATACAAAAATAAGGAAATAACAAGTATAACTCAAAAGCTTTAAATGATCACAACATTATCAATATAAAAGAACCATACAATTTTCACATCATGTTTCCATAGCCTTTAGTTTGGGGCTTTCAATATTGTTCATCATCATTCAAAATACCACCGCTTTCTTGAGCGGAGTCCGATCACGTCCCGAAAGGCTAGGTCGTCTCCCGGAGACGTCACCATTACTTCATTCATACTTTCCAGTTTCACTCATCAATACATTTCCACCACGTGTATATATCATGGCGTCCGATCACGGACCGATCGGCTAGGCCGCCTTATCGAGACGTCTCCCTTTTCCATCATTCATCTCAATTCAATCTCTGTTTCATATATATCATTTCATAGGCACATGGGGCCACAACTATCACATCATATATTTGGCACTAGGCCACATCTCACATCATTCCCAATTTCATTGTTAGATTTGTACTTTAAGATATCGTGTGCACACAAGAGCAAATAAATTGTAAGCATAGAAGAGACTTCACATAGATGGCACAATATGTGTAGCTTCAATCTCAATTTAAGGTCTAAACATTTCAATACATAATTCATATCTTTGCCCCTTTCAAGTTATCAAGATAGCACGTTGATCATGTTGAGACACATTTTTCACACATATAAGGTTACAACACCAATTCATGTAAAATACCAATCAATGCAACAATTCAACGTTAACCTTACCATATTCACACAAACACCGATGAAGCTCAATTTCTAAAAGACGGGGTTTTAGCCATACATACCTTGTTTAAGCTTTTCTTAAGTTACTACGACGTTCCGAAAATTCTAGCAATCCCAATCTACTTGAGACATAACAAAATTGAACACAAATTAGGAAGGTATTCATGGTTTCTGCTCATTTGAGCATTTTATCAAACATTAGTTGAGCGTCTTGATTTCAAATCTCTTTTACAAGATTTCCTTCATTCCCCAACCCAATCTTTACTTATTTATATTCAACAATCTTCCTACAAACCTAATTTGTACATGCATGAATACATAATACTATTAGACCCAAGAATCATACCTCAATAACCCATCTCACAATCTCTACAACACCAACACAACCTAGGTTAGGCACCTATGGCTTCCAATCACCATCCCATGAGTTACCATACTTAATTCATACTCATATTTCCATAATAACTCCATATATGTAAGTCTATGGGTAAAAGATTACCTCTTGTAGACCAAATCTTGAAAGACAACTTTTGGAATTTTCTTGAGATTTTGAAGAAATCCTATGAAATCCAATCAAAACCATGTTTTAACTAGTGACTGAGAAGTGAAATCACCATGAAAACACACTTACAAACTCACCTTAGGTGTGTGATTGGATGCCTTGGCCGGATTGGGGATGGAGAGGATGCCCTAGGCTTGAGAAATGACTTAAATCCTCTCATTTCCCGTCCTTAGGTGTATTTAGAGGTCTGCTACTAGTGCTCCCGTGCTAATGACTGCGCTAAGGCCGCGCTCACGAGGCAGAATACTTCTCAATATGCGCGGCCGCGCTTCCGCCGCGCACCTGGGCGCGCATATGACACATGCCCAGCAAAATGGTCGTAACGTTTTGTATACACCTCCAAATGACAAACGGTTTGATGCGTCGGAAACTAGATTCAATGGGATTTAATTTGATAGGTTGTGCATCAAACAACACCTTGCATAAATGTAGATATGCTTGTCCAAAGTGAGGTCTTGTGCGTACTCATTTACAACTTTAGTCTATTATGAAATTTTCCAACTTGGCTTAGACTTAGGCTTCCCCTTAGACTCCAAATAACTTATAATATGACTTATGCGCTTATTAACATATCCAATTGATATCCATTATGTCCTGAATCCTCATTTGCACACTAACTAAAATAATTAGCCTACCTTGGCACCACGAAATAGTAGATTACTTAGCAAAATTTTCTGGGGCTTTACAATTCTTTCCAGAAATGTCAAGTGCCACAAACTCAAGTTTTGACAAATTTGTCATAGTGAAAACTATCAAAGAAGATAAATAATTAGAAATCATTAGAATAATAGCGTAAAGAATCTTACAGATTGACATAATATCAAATTTGTGATCTATATACACTAAAGTAATAATTCCATAGAAAAGAATACTATTTTTTTTTTTCAAATTTTTAGTATATCTTTGATGTTATCTAGAACAAAATGTCTTCCAACTTTAACACAGTTTTAAATGTCGAACAACATAAAACAAGTATTCTTCTCTCAATTAATTCTATTAACATGAAAATTAGCAACTTTCACGTCATGCAAATAATTTAAAATAAATAAATATAGAATTTTTTATTTTTACACATATCTAGAGATGTGAGAAATTATAAAAATGTATATTAAAGACACTAATCATAAAATCAAAATATACAACGAAGAAAACAGAACGAACAAATATACCTGAACAATGAAAAGAGCTCAACTTCATGCTGATAACGTATTAAGAAATGTAGCTCAAAGTAACAATATAAAATAAGAAGATAAGTAGAATAAGAGATAACTTTCTTATTTCATCAAGTGTTCAAGTGTATCCCATATCACATTTCTTGCCTCTATTTATTACATAGAAGGTTACAAAAGGATTGTCTTAAACATGACATTAACAATTGAGATCATGGGGAGGGGTTATGGAGGTGTGGCTGTTATAATCATAATTTGATGAGTAGTGGGAGGTTATATATATCATGGGTGAAAGTAATGGGAGCAGTGGACATCCACAATTGCTATAGGTTTTACAAAAGGACTAAATTTTTTAATTATACTTACATTAGGGACTATTCTTCCGGTCTTTGGGTTAGTTTAGCATCCAAATCCAACATGTCTTGGCCTTTTTTGTCATGACGCAATTTCCAATAGGTCGTGTTGGCGCCCAACGTCGCCGCTAGGACAGCCAACAGTGGCTTAGCCATGTATTTATTCTTTTTAATACTTTCAAAGTAGTTGATTTATTTTTATTAAGTAGATGAGGAGTGAAAAATTTAATAAAGTAAAGCGTAAACTAATGAAAGAGCAAATACAGTGAAATAAATACTCAAAACCATAAAGTGTCTACTAGCATGTTCCCAAGACTCGTTGTCACAAGTGTGTGAGCAATCAGTAGAATATACAAATTCCTATGCTACTGTCAGAAATAAGATGGACAGAAAGTAAATACAAAAGAGAGACTACGGGTGCTGCAGAACGGACTTAGAGAGCAGCTCACCACTATGCATCAGGGTATCGGGGGTGCGCGCATGAATGAACGACAGATGCACCTGCCTTAGATTCTGCACGATTAGTGCAGAAGTGTAGCATGAGTACATAAACAACATCTACCCAGTAAGTATCAATTCTAACCTTGAAGAAGCAGTGACGAGGGGTCGAACAGGCCAATAATAAAAATACAAAAATTCTAAATAGGCATGGAATACATTAATAATAATAAAACAATAACCATCAATGAATAAATGGTTCTTTAACTGTTAGTCAATTTAAAAATCTCCAATTGACATATGCTAACTTCAACAATTTCAGGCCATTAAATAAATGATAACATCTCAAGTCATAAAATAATATCAAGTGTATTCGGGCTCCAAGCATTATCAGGCATGATTTATGCCGAGGTCGTACGATCCGATCCAGAAAAATGTGTATACTGCCAAGGGTCGAATGTCACGAACCATAGATGCATATATTATACTACCCAGCGAACGGTCCGCTCCCATAAGAGTACTGTTATCGTACTGCCAAGGCGAACGACCTGATCCCATAAGAGTACAGAAGTTTACCTCGCTCGCGGAAGTACTTGCAACGCGAGAGGAAATGGATTTCTCAGAGTTATTAAGTATTCCTCAATTCTTCCAAAAATAAGAAACCTAAGTCGAGAATTGCAAATTTAAAATCCCTAGTCTCAGCTCTATTCAAGACAATTAATATGCATAATAAACACAATAGTACAATTAAAGGCATGATGTGGATCTAAGTCTACCCGGACACCTCATGGAATATAGCTACGTACGGACTCTCGTCACCTAGTGCATACGTAGCTCCACACACAAGTAATACACAACAAGATACACCTAAGGGGATGTGTACCCTCTTACAATGTTAGGCAAGAGACTTACCTCGTTCTGAAGCTCACTTCCCATCCACAAATTCGCTCTAAAGCCTCAACTTGGTGCCAAACAACCCGAAACTAGCAAAAGATTATATAAATTAATAAATATACACTCACAAGTTCATAATTTAGCTATTACAGGATTTACCCAACCCAAATTGGAAGATTCTTAAAATTCACCCCTGGGCCCACGTGCCCGGATTCCAGAAATTTTCAAAAAAAAAATGTTTACCCATAACCTCACTAAATCATATATATAATTTCTACCGAATTTTATAATCATTTTCGTGGTTAAATCCCATTTTTATCAAAACTTAGGTTTTCCAACAAACTCCTTAAATTTCCACATTTTACATGTCAAAATCTAACCATAATCTATGTATTAAACTTATATTGGGTAGGAAATACTTACCTTCCATAGCTAGGTGAAAACCCCTCTCTAAGAAGCTCCAAAATCGGCCAAGGAAAAGAAAAATGAGAGAAAAAGGCCTAAGTCCCGTTTTAAAAACATTCTGCCTAGGTCTGTGCCTTCATCGCGATCGCGGACAAGCCCTCGCGATCCTGAAGTCAAAACTGACGAACCCATAAAAATTCCTCTTCGCGATCGTCAGAGTACACTCGTGAACGCGATGCACTGGGCCGCCTCCTCATTGCGAAAGCGTGCCCTCACTCGCGAACGCGTAAGGCAATTGGGTTGCCCAGGCTCTTGATTCTATGACAGGTCTCCCGCGAACATGAAGGCCACTGCGCCAAGCCTTCGCGAACACGGCCATGACTTCGCGAACGCAAAGCAGAAAACCACCAGTCCCCAATTCCTTCTTCGTGATCGCGTGGTTTCCTTCGCTTTCGCGAAGAAGGAAACCAGAACAGCACACCAGCAGATTTTTGACTTAGCTCCGAGCGGTCCGAAATTCACCCGAGCCCCCTAGAGCCCGTCCATATGCACCAACATGTCTATTACCATAATACATACCTGCTCAAACTCTCGAAAAACGAAAACAACATCAAAAGTAAGAATCGTACCCCTAAACCAAATTGAATTAAATTATGAACTTCAAGTTTTCAACTTGCTCCGAACGTGCCGATTCATACTTAGACTACTCAGAATGACACCAAATTTTGCGTGCAAGTCTTAAATCACCATACAGAACTATTCCTAGGCTTGGAATCCCAAACGGACCTCGATAACACCAAAACCTACTCCAAACCAAACTTAAAGAACTTGAAAACCTTCAATGCTCCAACTTTCAACACTAAGCGTCGAAACGCTCACGGGTCATTCGAAATCCCATCCAAACACACACCCAAGTCTGAAATCATCATACAGACCTATTGGGACCGTCAAATCCCGGTTCCGAGGTTGTTTACTCAAATGTTGACTCGAGTCTAACTTAACCATTTTAAGCCAATATTAAGGAACTAGGTGTTCCGATTTCAACCCTAGCCCTTCCAAACCCGAAATAACCATCCCCGCAAGTCATAAAATAGTAAAAGTACATACGGGGAGCCTTAATTAGGGGAATGGGGATCTAGAAAGCAAAACGACCGGTCGGGTCGTTACATTGTCCACCTCTTAAACAAACCTTTGTCCTCGAACGGGTCTTGGATCATACTTGGAGTGCCGAATATGTGTGGATATCTGCTCTGCATGTCCTCCTCGGTCTCCCAAGTCACCTCCTCGACTGGTTGACCCCTCCACTGAACCTTTACCGCAAAAATCTTCTTAGACCTCAACTGGCGAACCTGTCTGTCAACAACGACAACTGGCTCCTCCTCATAACCCAGGCTATCATCTAGCTGAACCGTGCTGTAATATAACACATGCGACATGTCGGCATGATGCTTCCGGAGCATAAACACGTGAAAAATGGATGAACTCCCGATAGACTGAGAGGCAAAGAAAGCTCATAAGAAACGTCCCCAACTCGTCTCAACACCTCAAATGGACCTATAAACCTTGGGCTCAACTTTCCCTTCCTGAACCTCATGATTCCTTTCATCGACGAGACTTCTAAGAGAACCTTCTCGCCCACCATAAATGATAAATCACGCACTATCTGGTTCGTGTAACTCTTCTTTACGAAGTTGCTCCAAAATAAATTTCACTTTCTCCAAGGCATCCTTCACTAAATCGGTACCATATAACCTAGCCTCGCCGGGCTCAAATCACCCGATGGGCGAACGACATTGCCAATCATACAAAGCCTAAAATGGAGCCATCTCGATGCTGGGCTGATAACTATTCTTATAAGCAAACTCGGCCAAAGGCAAGAATTGATTCCACTACCCTCCGAAGTCAATCACACATACTTTGAGCATATCCTCCAAGATCTGAACTGTTCGCTCCGACTGCCCGTCGTCTACGCATGAAAGGCTGTGTTGAGCTCTACCCAAGTCCCCAACTCACTCTGTACTTCCCTCCAGAAATGCGAAGTAAACTGAGGGCCTCTATCTGATATGATGGAAACAGGCACGCCATACAACCCAACAATCTCCTGGATGTAAATCTGGGCCAATCTCTCTAAAGAATACGTAGTCACAACCGAAACAAAGTGTGCCGACTTGGTCAATCTGTCGATAATGACCCAAAATGCATCAAACTTCCTTAAGGTCTGCGGGAACCCAACTACAAAGTCCATAGTGATGCGCTCCCATTTCTGCTCAAGTACAACCACCTACTGGAGTAGGCCACCTGGCCTCTGATGCTCATACTTAACATGTAGGCAATTTAGAGACCTTGCTACATACTCACTATGTCCTTCTTCATCCGCCACCACCAATAATGCTGCCTCAGGTCACGATGTATCTTCATAGCACCTGGCTGAATAGAATACTGAGAACTGTGTGCCTCCTATAGAATCTTTTCCCTCAATCCATCAACATTAGGAACACATAGACGACCCTGGAGTCGCAGGACACCATCCTTACTGATAGTAACCTCCTTTGAACCACCCTGTAATATCGTCTCCCTAAGAACCAACAAGTGCGGATTGTCCCATTGACGAGCCTTAATCTGCTCAAACAGTAAACACTGAGCGAGGACACATGCAAGAACTCGACTGGGCTCCGAGATATCCAACCTCACAAGTCTGTTAGCCAAGGACTGAATGTCCCATGCTAATGGCCTCTCCTCTGCTAAAATGAATGCCAAACTACCCATACTCTCAGCCTTTCTACTCAAGGCATCTGCAACCATATTCGCCTTGCCCAGATGATAAAGGATGGTAATATCATAATCCTTTTATCACTCAAGCCACCTGTGCTACCTCAAGTTGAGATCCCTCTACTTGAACAAATGCTGCAAGCTGCGATGATCGGTGTAAACCTCACAGGACACCCCATAAAGATTATGCCTCCAGATCTTGAGAGCATGAACTATCGCAACCAACTCCAAATCGTGTACGGGGTAATTCTTCTCGTGGGGCTTTAGCTGACGTGAACATAAGCAATAACTCATCCCTCATTCATCAATACACAACCCAGGCCGATGCGTGAATCGTCGCAATATACAATATACAACCCTGAACTGGAAGGCAACACTAACACCGGTGCTGTAGTCAATGCGGTCTTGAGCTTCTGAAAGCTCGCCTCGTAATCATCGGACTGTCGGGTCGAAGCACCCTTCTGAGTCAATCTAGTCGAGGTGCTGCAACAGATGAGATGCCCTCTACAAACCGATGATAGTAACCTGCTAACCCCAAGAGGCTCCTGATCTCGGTTGCTGTGGTAGGATGAGGCCAACTCTGAACTGCCTCGATCTTCCTGTGATCTACCTTAATACCCTCGCCTGATACCACATGCCCCAAGAATGCCACAAAATCTAACCAGAACTCGTACTTGGAGAACTTAGCATATAGCTTCTGTTCCCGCAAGGTCTGACGTACCACTCTCAAATGCTGTACATGCTCTTTCATGCTACGCGAGTATATCAATATGTCATCAATGAAGACAATGACAAAACGGTCGATATATCTCCCGAACACCCGGTCATCAAATCCATAAACGTCGCCGAGGCATTCGTCAAATCGAAGGACATCACTAGAAACTCATAGTGGCCGTATCTAGTTCGGAAAGCCGTCTTCAGAAAATCTGAATAATGAATCTTCAACTGATGATACCTCGATCTTAGAGAACAACCTGGCACACTACAACTAGTCAAACAAATCATCAATACGCAATAACGGGTACTGGTTCTTAATGGTAAGTTTGTTCAACTGGCGGTAATCAATGCACATCCGCATAGTCCCATCTTTTTTCTTCACGAACAACACCGGTGCACCCTAAGTCAACACACTCGGTTTGACGAACCCCTTTGCTAGCAACTCCTCATGCTGTTCTTTCAACTCCTTCAACTCTTTCGTGGCCATGCGGTACGGTGGAATAGAGATAGGCTGGGTACCTGGAGCCAAATCAATATAGAAATTGATATTGCAATCTAGTGGCGTGCATGGTAGAACAGAAGGAAACACATCGATGAACTCCAAGACCACATGCGCTAAATCAATCGACGGAGTCTCTATAGTAGTATCCCGAACATAAGCTAGATAAGCCAAACAACCCTTCTCGACCATGTGTCGAGCCTTCTGAAAAGAGATACCCCGACTAGATGCACTGACAGATGAACCCTTCCACTCCAATCTAGGGAACTCTGGCATCACCAAGGTAACAATCATGGCATGTCAATCAAGGATGGCATGATATGGAGACAAACACTCCACGCCTACGATGACCTCAACGTCGGTCATATCAAGCAATAAAAGATCCGCTCTAGTCTTATATCCACAGAAAGTCACGATACATGACCGGTAGATCCGATCCACCACAATAGAATCACCCACTGGCGTGGACACATATAGAGGGGTACCCAAGGATTCACGAGGAACACCTAGAAAATAAGCAAATAGAGATGAAACATATGAATATGTAGACCCTGGATCAAATAGTACCGAAGCATCCCTACCGCGGATAGAAATAATACCTGTGATCACGGCATCTGATGCTACTGCATTTGGTCTTACTGGAAAGGCATAGATCTTGACTGGAGCGCCACCTGACTGGCCTCCACCTCTAAGGCAACCCCTACCCACCTGCCCTCTGCCTCTAGGCAGCCAGATGGCTGGTACGACAGCTGGTGTGGTAATCATAGGTTGATGACCCTGCTGTACGGCCTTGCCTTGAAGTGTGGGGCAAACCCTATTCACGTGGCCAATATCCCCGCACTCGAAACAACCCCTTGGAATGGTGGACTGCTGACCTGAAGTCTGACCCTGATGGCCTTAATACCCGTTGGACGAACCCTGAATAGCTGGTGGACAGTAGGAGCTCTCTGGAATGGCATTGAAACATGGCCGTACTAGAGCACCCCGAGGAGGCGGCCGTACTGGATATGTGGGCCTGCTAGACTGACCCCTCACAAATTAACCTCTGCCCCCAGACGGAGCACTACCGAACCCCTCTATAATATTGAAACTGCTTGTCCTTCAGTGTCTGCTCTCGGCCCCACTGACGAACACCCTTGATCCTCCGAGCTATCTCCACAACCAGCTCATAAGAAGTCCCCATCTCAACCTCTCGGGCCATAGTGGCCTGGATAACAGAGTGCGAACCCACAACAAACCTCCGCACTCTCTCTACATCGGTAGGGGATATCATAAGTGCATGGCGAAACAACTTAGAGAATCTCGCCTCATAGTCGGTAACCGACATCTGACCCTACTGGAGCTACACGAACTGACCCCGCAACTCTCCCTTTGAGAGGATGGAATATATCTATCCAGAAAGAGACGTATGAACTGGTCCCAAGTCATGGGAGGAGAACCTGCAGTTCTGCCAAGAAGATAGGCTTGCCACCATCTACGGGCCCTGCCCTTAAGCTGAAAGGTGGTAAAGTCCACCCCGTGGGACTCCAATATCCTCATGTTGTACAGTGTGCCCCTGCAATGATCAATAAAGTCTTGGGAGTCCTCATATCGCGCACCCTAAAGACAAGAGGATGTAGCCTAGTCCATCTATCCAATAGCTTCTGTGGCTCGCTGGTCGCAGCTGGTCTAGGCTCTAGTATACCCGCTGCAATTGGCAGAGCTCCACCCACGGGTAGTCTGCCCGGGGTACGATATACGGCAGTTGCATGCCCTGTAGCCTGAGCGGTAGGGGTCTGTGCTCCCCCTCCTGCCTGAGATGTAGCTGGGTCTTGTTACGCCCCGCAATATTATGTCGATATTATGTCCCATATTATTATATTACGACGATGTTACGCCTTGCAGTACTACATTACGATGATGTTACGTTTCGTAGTATTAAATTACGATGATGTTGCGCCCTGTAGTATTGTAGGTTGAATTTGTCGTAAGGTAATTGACATCGGTCCAAGGAAAAGATTATTTGGAGATTATAAGGACTATGCTATTTCAAACAAGTGATGAGTAAATTCGTGAAGGTAAGAGGGGAAGCAAGTCAAAGAAAATGAATTTTCATCCAAATTTGGCATGTTAGGATAAAATACGGGCCGAGCGTTAATACCCGATATTTATGGACTAGCACCATACAAGGTACCATATGACCATGATAGTATAATATATATAAAAGAGTATTAAAAATAAATAGAATTTTAAGTAAGTTGAGACCATTCTTATTTATGCGGGTAATTGGTTAATTACCGGGTAACGGGACACTACCTAATTACGTAATAAGTAGATATAGATTAAACCTTCCCACCCCATCCCCACGTGGCAGCAAGCCACACCCTAAAGAAATGACTCTTAGTTATTTCTTATGAGGTGGCAAACTAATGTGAAGTCTTACATATCAAAGACTAATATAAAACTAATGTAAAGTTTTACATTCCAAATGTTTTCCATATCAAGGACTACCATCAGAAGTGGGGGAGGGAATGTTAGCCATTTTTTTAAAGGCTTTCAATCAAATTCATTCTCAAAACACTTCAGTCAAATTACTACTTTTGATAATGTGATTTCTTAACCAAAATCCGATGAGGTTTCTTAGCACAATTAGCAACGTGAGGTTTTGCGATTCTAAGGGAGTGCGATGCAACCTTTTCCAAGAATATCATACGGATTTTTCTCTACTACTTCAGGTATGTTAAGGCTATCCCTTCTTTTTTTTGGCATGATCTATACTATGCAAACAAAATGTGTAAAACACAACTTCCATAAATGACTCTATTCATAGAAATTCTAGAGATGCTTATGTTCTTGATTCTCCATGTGTCATACTATTCTATCATCTATTCATGGGTCTCAGAAAAAGACGTAAGTTGAAAAAGTTTACTTCATGATATTATTCAAAGGCATAATGGTCTTATGACATTCTGAGAGATTTTATTGACATACTTCTCATGCATTGCATTCATTTTATATGTACATTGACCAATGACCATATGACGTTATGTACGTGTATATATGTATATTATATGTATATGGGATATGGGAAAAAGGTTACGACGTTATATATGCACCACCACCTGATTAGCTGGTATACGTTGATGATTTTGCCCACAGTGGCTGAGATGATATGGTTGGATGCCCTCAGAGGCCTAATGATGTTATGAAACATGTACCTATGCACGACATGACATTCATACGCATATGCATGACACTATAATTATTTCATGAATTACATAGTTATCCAGACTTACAGGTTGAGTCATTTATTCTATATCTCCTCCATGTCTGTTATGTACTTATTTATGTGCCATACATACTCGATACATTATTCATACTGACGTCCCTTTTTCCCGGGGACGCTGCATTTCATGCCCGCAAGTCCCGATATACAGGTCGAGAGCCCTCCAAGTAGGCTATCAGCTCAGCGAATGTTGGTGCGCTCCATTTCCTTCGGAGTTGCTTGTTTGGTTAGTATGATTTAGATGTGTATTGTTTAGTATGGCGGGACTCTGTCCTGACCTTTATAAAAATTATGTATTCTTAGAGGGTTGTAGAAAAATGTCATGTACCTAAAAGGTTGTATGGCCTTGTCGGCCTATGTTCAATATACGAGTGGTTATTTTGGCCTTATAGGCCTGTATGTCTTATGTATAAGTTGGTATCGCATCTTGTATTTTACTTATCTCATGGCAGCCTTCCGGCTCAGTTATCTATTATAGTATGACATGAAAGGATACGTTATGTTAGTACTTGGTTGAGTAAGGTAACGGGTGCCCGTCGCGGCCCATCAGTTCGTGTCGTGATAAAAGTGGTATTAGAGCAATTCTGTCCTAGGGAATATACAAGCCGTGTCTAGTAGAGTCTTGTTTATGGGTGTATACGGTCAAAATCAAGGAGCCCGATTTCAAAGTCTTAAATTGAGTTATGAGTCCGAGTTCGGGCGACTTGAAGTGGAGGACGGACCCGGTTGCAGAACACACCCCTCAAAGAAGCAGATCGAAGGCCTGGCACGACCTACGTCGAGGGCAGCACAAATCTCAAAGGCACTCAAGAAAGAGCGGTAATTTCTCAAGGACACGTGGATCAGGGCATAAATTATAGGATAAGATTTGTACGAAATAGTACAAGTCCGTACTAGGTCGTTATACAGCTGTACCAATAGAATTCTTTATCATAATTGGAAATGTACCATATTAGGGTTTTCCCCTCCTATATAAAGGGGACCCCAATCATTTGTAATGATATCTCATTTACTACAATAGAACATTCCACTCTGCTTTTCTTGTTTAACGTGCTCAGCAATTATTCTTCAGCTTTATAGTCTTTACTTTATTGTTCATACATTATTGTTCTTAGCTGACCTCGAGGTCCCTGGGGTAATCAAGCCCGAGGCCCCTATTACTCCAACAACACTAATTTGGTTCATCAATTATTCTTACTTAAGCTTAATATTTCTTGTATAATAACTAGTATTAGAATATATCACATATCTTTAAAACAACAAATTATCTTCAATTATTACTCACATTTTTCGAGGTAAACAGTTTGGCGCCCACCGTGGGGCTAAAGGTAATAGTGATTATTTTCGTGCTAGTTTTCTGATAACACACGTTGTTCTTCACACTTTTTCTTGTCAAAGATTTTTTGATTTCAGGCCAAAATATGTCTAGCACACAAGACGCACCAGCTCATAGCAGTGAGGGACTCGGAGAAAATAGCGGTATAGGGGTCAATGTACCACCCATAAACCTTGAGTGAGTGCCAAATTTGGAGCCCGCTAATATCAGTTCACATAACGCTCTAAACACGGACGCCGGCACAGACCCTCTGAGGAATGCGCACAGGGAAGCCCGGGCCGGGGGCCAGGAAGCGCGAGGAATGGAAGAAGGAGGAGTCAGCCTCCAAGTCATATTCGAGATGCTGCAGGCTCAGCAAGTCGCCATTGCTTAACTTCAGAGTCAAAACAGCACTCCAAACACCGCCGAACCAGTGGACACCCGGCATACGGAACCTGCGCCTGAAAGGCCCGATGCAAATGGCTCGGGGACTGATCCCGCTATTATGAAAATGCTCGAAGAACTAACCAAAAGAATCGAGTCCGAAGAAAAGAAAATTGAAGAAAAATGACAAAAAAGTGGAGACATACAATTCAAGAGCCGACCAGATACCAGGAGCACCTCCGATTTTAAAAGGACTGGACTCGAAAAAATTCATACAAAAACTTTTCACCCCAAGTGCGGCTCCAATGCCCGTTCCCAAGATGTTTCGCATTCCTAATATACTGAAATGCAACGGAACAACTGACCCTAATGAACATATTACTTCATACACTTCTGGAATCAAAGGAAATGACTTGAATGATGATGAAATCGAGTCAGTATTATTGAAAAAGTTCGGGGAAACACTATCAAAAGGAGCTATGATCTGGTATCACAACTTAGCTCCTAACTCCATTGACTCATTTGCTATATTGGCGGATGCCTTCGTGAAATCACACGCCGGGGCCATAAAGGTGGCCACAAGAAAATCGGACGTCTTCAAAATAAGACAAAGGGATGACGAGATACTAAGGGAGTTCGTGTCCCGATTTCAGATGGAAAGGATGGAATTACCACTGGTCTCCGATGACTGGGCAGTTCAGGCCTTTATGAAAGGTTTGAATGAAAGAAGCTCGATAGCATCTCGACAGCTAAAGCAGAACTTGATTTAATATCCAGCTGTGACATGGTTGGATGTGCACAATCGGTATCAGTCAAAAATTAGGGTCGAGGACGACCAGTTGGGAGCCCCCTCGGGCTCAGCTCACCCGAACAGATTCGCAGCCAAGCCCCCGAGGGACAAAAATCATTGATCAAGATTCAACAAGGAAAGATATCAACCGTACGTCGAAGATAGAAGGAACATTTCAAGGCATAATGCACCTCGGAATGACCGAAGAGTATATCGAGGCCAAAGCTCCCGGGGACTCATGGGCAAAACCGGGTCCGACAGGCGCTCGAGACCAGCGGGGGCACCCAGATTATCAGAATATAACTTCAGTGTCGACGCCTCAAGTATCGTCCCAGCCATTGGCAAAATTAAAGATACTAGATGGCCCAAGCCTATATAGATAGATCCTTCTCATAGGAACCTCAATTTAATGTGTATGTATCATGGTACTCACGAGCATAAGATCGAAGATTGCAGGTAGCTTAGAGAGGAGGTAGCTCGATTATTCAACGAGGGACACCTTCGTGAATTTCTCAGTAACCGGGCCAAGAATCATTTCCGAGAAAGAGACGCAATCAGGAAGAATGAATCTGAAGAACCTCAGCATGTCATTCACATGATCATCGGTGGAGTCGACATCCCACAGGGACCTATATTCAAACGTACCAAAGTATCCATCACAATGGAGAAATGGACTCGAAGCTATGTGCCCGAGGACGCTCTATCATTCTGCGACGAGGAAGCAAAGGACGTATCCCAGCCTCACAACGACGCCCTAGTAATCTCTATCCTTTTATATAAAATTCAGGTTGAATGTGTTTTAGTGGATCCAGGTAGCTCGGCGAACATAATCAGATCGAGGGTCGTGAAACAACTCGGCTTGTAAGATTAGATTGTACCCGCATCGCGGTGCTGAATGGCTTCAACACGGCAAGTGAAACGACGAAGGGAGAAATTGTCCTGCCAGTAAACGTAGCCAAGACCATACAAGACACCAGGTTCCATGTCATCGAAGGTGACATGAGGTATAACGCACTCCTCGGGAGGCCATGGATACACAATATAATGGCGGTGCCTTCGACTCTCCATCAGATGATGAAGTTCCCGACAGAGGAAGGAGTGAAATAGTCCACGCAGAACAGCATGCTGCAAAAGAGATGCTTGCAATCGAGGAAGTGGCGCCGTTGACCTCGGAGAAATCGAGCCCCAAAGGTCAACCACAGCTCCAAGCCTAGACGGAAGCAGGATAACAGGTAACCGAAGGCGAATAAGGGAACTCCCTAGCTCCTCGATCCTTTGTTGTTACCTAGAAGCCTGATGCTACCAAGTCAACCACCCAAAAGAAAAGTACACCTGGGAACGGGATCAACCCCTAAACTCAGGAAAAAACTCATTTAGTTTCTTATTGATAATATGGATTGCACTGCTTGGCCCCATTTAGATATGACAGGTCCCCAGAAATCACCACGCATAGACTAGGCAACAGTCCCAGGTTTAAACCAGTAAAACAAAAAGGGAGGCCCTCAGTTCAGAAACCCTCGTATCAACATCCAGTCAACAGGATGTTCGGAGAGCAAACAGATAAAATAACGAAAGCCTCTATTGATGATATGGCTGGTTAAGTCCCTGTGCGCAGAGGACCCTTTTAATTCATTTGCAGGAAACAATCAACGTTTTGGGGCGATGAGACACGAAGCTCAACCCAAAGGAATGTACCTTCGGAGCTGGCACGGATAAGTTTCTCGGCCTCATGGTGTCAAATCGGGGCATCAAAATCATCCCCGACCAGGTCGAGGCTCAGATAGTAATAATATCGACGAATCAACACACTTATGGTTAAGCTCCCATGGTTTGATGGTATATGACTTTCTTGGTCAAGGCTCTCGAAGATATCACGATCACGGGTAACAATTGAGATAGGACCGCATTAAGCCCTCAGAGTCGTCGGTAAAGGGTCTTACAAGCTCAGCACGATAGAAGCTCTCAAAGGCTCATGATCTCGAAGTCACCCCTTCTTACACGAAGGCCTTAGAGTTTAAAGCATGCATTGCACTCTTTTTTCCTTGGCTCAGATTTTGTCCCAAATGGGTTTTACCGGCTAGATTTTTAACGAGGCAACACCTATATGCTACTTAAGGAACATTCAACAAGTATTCAAGGCTTCTTTTCAATCAACCTCGGATACTGGGGGGCATCACCCTCGGAGGTTATATTTTTGAGAAAGATATTTCACGCCTAAGAGGGCCGTGATAGGAGAACTTTGTAATGGGCCAAACGGTCAAATGAACCGTGTCCCAGTGACAAACCCGAAGTCTACGACCATACTAAAGACTACGGTCACATAAAGGCTACCGCCGAATATTGCGTCTCGGAGCTTTCCGACTTCTGCCATAAATTAACGGCCTTCAAATACTTCGAAAAATCGGTTAAACTCGGCTACCCTCGCCAAAAGCAAAATATAAAGGGCTTCGATAAATTCAGCTCTCAAAAATCCAAAGGCTTCGATAACATCGGCTTTTGGAGATACCTCAAGAGGTATTCTATTATGTTTATGCAAACAAGTTACTAATAAGGTTCCGATACGTCAAACCTTTGAAAAATCCTACGGGTGCAAAAAACACATGCCATGGCATAATTAAAATTTCACTAAGTCTTTTAAGCCGAAATGAGGGAAAAAATATATAGCCAACTTAAGGAGACTAAGGGCCATCTTAAAGAGCCTAAGGACCAACTTAAAGAGCCTAAGGGCCGACGTCGAAGAGCCTAAGGGCCGATATATAAGAGCCTAAGGGCCAACCTCGAAAGGCTTAAGGGCCAGAAACGTATTATACAAGACTCTGTTCTCACTCGATCCAGACTCAAGAGTCACGACATCTCGAGCTCGAGTCAGATCGATTTAAACTTAGCTCAGTACTATTGCTTTTTATCAACAAGGGTCTAAGGGTTTATTATCCCAAGCCCAAACCCATTTCGGGGCTAATCGATCAAGTTATGTAAAAGAAGCATTCCATAAATCAAAACAGTATGAAATCCAATACAATTCAAAAATGAGATAAAGAGTTCCTCTTTCAAAAAAATAATTACAGGAGATATTTTCGCAAGGGATGCCTACGCAAAAACAAAATAAAGAAACCTAAAACTACTTCAGAGTCATATCTTCGGCAGTTGCATCTTCGGGGGCCGCATCTTCGAAAGTCTCATCCTCGGAGAATTCACCCTCGTCTCCTCTGCTCTCGGAGCCACTGGCTGAGCCATCCTCATTAGAAAGCAAAGCTGCAGCCTCTTCTTCTAAAATTTTTGCCTTTTCAATGTCGGCTAAGAGATCGAAGCCGCTAGCATGCACCTCCTCGAGGGTTATCCTCCGAGATTAACACCTAGCATGGTCAAGTGTACTTGATAACTTGACCTCTGCTGTAGTAGAGATCTCCTTTGCCCGAGCATTAGCTTCTTCAGCATCGGTGCGGTATGAAGACATAACTGCCTCAACATCAGATCTGGACTTAGCCAACTCAGCGGCGGATTCAGCTTTAAGCTCCTCGATGTTGCGGCCTCGAGCTAGGCCCTCCTCTTTCACACTTTGGAACTGACGTTCGAGGGAAGCCAGCTTTACTCGAAGAGTTTCTTTCTTAGAGGCAAGGTCGTCCATGCTTTGCCTCCACCCCAAGGTCTCGGCCTCTTTCACTTTTAGTTCCTCCTGAAGCCGCGCCACCAAATTGGCTCCTTCATAAAACTACAAAATAAGTTCGTAACATGTCTTCAAAGGTTATATTACCTTCTCAACAAACTCAACCCACCCTTGGTGAGCCTGTGCCAATTCAACTTGAAGATCACTGATCTGCACCTCTTTCTTAGCATAGAGAGCTTTAAGTTCATCCCTCTCCTTCGAGACCTTTTTTAGCTCAGCCTAACATCAAGCAAGATCGGTTCGAGACTTGGAAAATGCCTTTTTATGGAGCACCACAACCTTCATAAAAAAGGAGGAAAAATGGATTTAGAGACAATGAAAGTGCAGGTGCATGCATTACAAATAGGAAACTCACCTGTTTGAAGAGTCTGCGAGGCTCATAAAAAATGAAAGAGGCATCTAGGTCGGGGTTATCTTCAAGCCCCGCAAGGCATTCTCGAAAAATGTCATGTCCTTCATGGCTTGCTTCCACTTCAAAAGACCTCAGATTCTGAGTATCTCGGATCTTCCCATCGGAGAACTCGGGTCCAAGAGGCGAATCATCTACGTTGATTAGCACGAACGATACACTTGGGGTGTTCTCTTTACTTTGAAGAAGCTCGGGATTGAGCCATTCGGCCTCACCCTCCAGATGGCCTCCTAGGCGATGTGCCTTTTTTCTACACGATAGCTCGGGGGCTTTATTTGAACTCCCCTCGGAAATCTCTTCGATTCTGCAAGGTGCCACATCGACCTTTACCGGCTCGACGGATGCCAAAGCACCAACATTTCCTCTTTTATGGGCTACTAACAGGCAGTCGTCATCTTCTTCTTCCTCCTGGTCTCGAAGGCGTTGGACCATTTTCGGAGATAGGGCCGCCGTATCAACCTTGGACCGTCGATCTGTGCTTTTCTTAGGATTCGGGGGATTTGCGGATGACTCTCTTTTATTTTTTCTTTCCTTAGAAGACTTCAGAACTTCTTTATCATCATCCGAAGCTGGTCGCATGGCAACAACGTCTCCAAGACCTATGGGAAACCGAAAAAAAATAAACTATAAAGAAAAGTGCATGGAAACAAACGAGGGAGCTCACCATGATTTTTGGCCTCCCATCGACCTTTGGCCAAATCTCGCCAACAACACTCCGAGTAGTAAGAAGCAGAAGCCAACTTTTGAACCCAGCCTTCGAGGTCCGGGACACCACCAAGAAACCAAGCAGTGGCTGCACCACTGGAAAGGGGTTAGTCCGAAAAAGGGGATGAAGCCGAGAAAAAGAAAAAGAGAGCAGGACGTAAACTCGCTATGTGCTTACGCTTCGTGTTCCACTCCTCGGGGAATGACATCCAATCAACAGGAATCAGATCGGAGGTCCTGACTCGGACGAACCGACTCATCCATCCACAATATTTGTCCTTTCCATCCACGATCTTTGTCCTCATCAATGCTAGAGAAGAGAGATTTAAAGGATCGCCGTTGCAACTTTATCAAACCCCCACGATGAAGTCAGGGATTGTACAGTCTGATCAGATGATTGAGGGTAAAAATTATCCCCTTGACTTGGCTCGAAAAGAACCTGATCCAGTAAACGATTCGCCAAAATGAGGGATAGATCTGGCCAAGCGTTACTCGGTATCGTTGGCAAAAGTGAAGAATCACTGGATCTATGGGACCTTGAGCCGGGATTGCAGGACCCAACGTAAATGGGTAGGTATATACACTCAAGAACCCCGCTTTATATGTAGTGATGTCCTCCTCGGAGGAAGGGATCACTATTTCTTTATTATCCCACTTGTAGTCCTCCTTTAGTTGCCCGAGCTCGGCCTTGGTCACCAAGCAAACATATCGAGACATGGGCTCGCATCGGTCTGGTGTTGATGCGGGATTATCGATTTTAAAATCGGATGTTATTTCACATGGCGTAGGAATTCACTCTTCAATACGAGGGGGTACTACCGGTTTACTCTTGGTTGATCGGGAAGATGAAGAAGCTTTTTCTTTTTGAAAAACCGGTTTAGAGAGGTTAGCCATCGCAAGTGCGGAAGACCTAAGAAAATGAAGAAGTGTTGACAGTAAATAGAAGGGAGAATTCAAAGAAATGGGAAAAGGCTAATGAGACTTTGAGGACAATATGAGAATAAAAGTTTGTAAGGTTGTGGAATTGGCCTATTTATAGAGATCACTTAAGCATGCTAGGGAAGCCAAAAGGCCGACCGTCAGCCGCCCCCAATTAATGACTTTGGGAATCATACAAAAAGTAATTTTTCAGTCACTTCAACCGCTTATGTCATGATATTAGCATCAGGACCAATGCATTGGGAATAAATTTTTCAAAAATCATAAAGGGCAGCCTACAAGTCGAGTTCGAGCAAACACTCACTCGACTATTAAGCCCAAGGGCTACCCGAGTTCGAGCAAATTCTCACTCGGGGGACTATCTATAAAACCTAAGGGCTAACTTTATTTCGAGTTCGAGCAAACACTCACTCGACTATTAATCCCAAGGGCTACCTGAGTTCGAGCAAATTCTCACTCGGGGACTATCTATAAAGCCTAAGGGCTAACTTTATTTTGAGTTCGAGCAAACACTCACTCGACTATTAAGCCCAGGGGCTAACCGAGTTCGAGCAAATTCTCACTCGGGACTATCTATAATTTCGAGTTCGAGCAAACACTCACTCGACTATTATGCCCAAGGACTACCTGAGTTCGAGCAAATTCTCACTCGGGGACTATCTATAAAGCCTAAGGGCTAACTTTATTTCGAGTTCGAGCAAACACTCACTCGACTATTAAGCCAGGGGCTACCCGAGTTTGAGCAAATTCTCACTCGGGGACTATCTATAAAGCCTAAGGGCTAACTTTATTTCGAGTTCGAGCAAACACTCACCCGACTATTAAACCCAAGGGCTACCCGAGTTCAAGCAAATTCTCACTCGAGGACTATCTGTAAAGTCTAAGGGCTAACTTTATTTCGAGTTCGAGCAAACACTCGCTCGACTACTAAGCCCAAGGGCTATCCGAGTTCGAGCAAATTGTCACTCGGGGACTATCTATAAAGCCTAAGGGCTAACTTTATTTCGAGTCGAGCAAACACTCACTCGACTATTAAGCCCAAGGGCTACCCGAGTTCGAGCAAATTCTCACTCGGGGACTATCTATAAAGCCTAAGGGCTAACTTTATTTTGAGTTTGAGTAAACACTCACTCGACTATTAAGCTCAGGGGCTACCCGAGTTCGAGCAAATTCTCACTCGGGGACTATCTATAAAGCCTAAGGGCTAACTTTATTTCGAGTTCGAGCAAACACTCACCCGACTATTAAACCCAAGGGCTACCCGAGTTCAAGCAAATTCTCACTCGGGGACTATCTGTAAAGTCTAAGGGCTAACTTTATTTCGAGTTTGAGCAAACACTCGCTCGACTACTAAGCCCAAGGGCTATCCGAGTTCGAGCAAATTGTCACTCGGGGACTACGAAAAGATCTAAGGATTAACTTCATTTCGAGATCTTGCTCTCACCCGACTCTAGCTCAGGGATCATGATGTTCGGGGTTCGCATTTAAGCTCAACTCGAAGGTTAACGAGAACCTCAAGGGGTACTATATTAAAAACCTAAGGGTTAATTATGTTCTGAGCTCGATATTTTGGCTAGCTATTGAAACCATCTCATTAAAGTCTTTTATGGATAAAGATAGAGTAAAATTCAGCACAAACCAGAAGGGATACAAAAGGATCCTTTTTTGCTTCCAAGAAACATGTACAAATTACAGCTATGGCACCCATGAAGGATGTTTACACAGGAACAAAGAAGCAAAAAACAAAGTCAAAAAAAAAAGAGGAAAAGAACCTAATCCACTTTTAAGACCACGTCCTCGAGAGTATCGTCTTATGAATTCGGCGGCACCATTTCAGATGTTTGGAAACGATTATATAGGGCAGGAGGCCCTCGATAGATGTAATTATATCTCCATGGCCAAGATTGAGCATTCCGTTGAAGTTTTAGGCCACCATACATTAAGAAAGAGCAAGAAAAAGGGAAAAACCAAAAGGGGTTGCAAGATGCACCAGCAACAGTCCAAGAATGTTCATCCTTGGAACTCTGTTCCGATGTGGGATGCAAAAGTTAGTAGATAATAGTGCCACCTCATTCCATGGAAAGCAAAAGGAATGAAGTGCCACACCAGGTTGAAGTTAATAGAGATGAGAAGTAGCGTAAAGTTTGCATATCTTCTTATACGGGAGAGATCCGGTGCCTTTCTCTCGTTTTCTCGAGACGAAGCCTTGAAAAAGGAAGCCTTGGCTTAACTGGTAAAGTGGCTGCCATGTGACCTTGTGGCCACAGATTTGAACCATGGAAATAGGTGATTAGAGGAAGAGGTAAAGAAGGGAAAGGACTAAAGGTAGAAGAAGAAGGAATAAGTGTAGTTGTTGTCCAGCAAAGTAACCTCTATTTATAGAAAGCCGATGATGGACTCGGCTGCGCAAGTGGCCGACAAAGGCTGAAAATTATTTGATGTTCTGGGGAAGCACACTGACATGAAATTTCCGGTCATTTCAAGCGCCTACTTCACGGCCATGATGTCATCGCAAGTGGTTCGGGAAGATCGAGGTTCAAATCGTTTCTTATCATCTTATTCTAAGAAATGCGGGGACTATTTGTATACGGTCAAAATCAAGGAGCCCGATTTCGAAGTCTTACAATGAGCTATGAGTCTGAGTCCGGGCGACTCGAAGTGGATGTCGGACCCGGCTGTAGAACACACTCCTCGAAGAAGCAGATTGAAGGCCTGGCACGACCTACGTTGAGGGTAGCACAAATCTCAAAGGCACTCAAGAAAGAGTGGGAATTTCTCAAGGACACGTGGATCAGGGCATAAATTATAGGATAAGATTTGTACGAAATAGTACAAGTCCGTACTAGGTCGTTATACAGCTGTACCAATTGAATTTTTTATCATAATTGGAAATGTACCATATTAGGGTTTTCCCCTCCTATATAAAGGGGACCTCAATCATTTGTAAAGATATCTCATTCACTACAATAGAACATCCCACTCTGCTTTTCTTGTTTAACGTGCTCAGCAATTGTTCTTTAGCTTTATAGTCTTTACTTTATTGTTCATACTTCATTGTTCTTAGCTGACCTCGAGGTCCCTGGGACAATCAAGCTCGAGGCCCCTATTACTCCAACAACACTGATTTGGTTCATCAATCTTCTTACTTAAGCTTAATATTTCTTGTATAATCACTAGTATTAGAATATATCACATATCTGTAAAACCACAAATTATCTTTAATTGTTACTCACATTTTTCGAGGTAAACAATGGGTGTGTCGTGCACCACACTTATAAGTAGGAGGCTACAGGGCATTTAGGACTGCCACTCTTTCTTCTTACTCTAGATCGTGTGGTAGAGCTCAGTTGTAAGAACTCAATTTCCTAAACTCTATCTTATTTATAATACGACGATGCCTACATCCAGAAAGACAGGTGGTAAGAGATATAGTTGTGGAAGAGTTGAGTTAGAAGAACTCGATTTTTGCATCATGCTTATGATAGATAAATATGAAGTATTCAGCAGACCATGTATATACTAAGAAGTGTAAGCTTTTGATAAGGATCCCTAAGGAAAGAATGCCTATCCACTTTTACAATAGGAAAAAAAAGGAAAAAAGAGAATCAAAAAGTAGACATAAGTTCCAGCAAGTAACAGAAGCAAGGTGAAAAAGGGTACGAGGTACCCAGTTAATGAAGATTATCGGTATTTTCAACTCAGGCAGAGAAATATAAGCATTTTGAGTCACCTTCAATAGTAACAGAGGTACGCACAATTGGTCACACCCATTCTAATTACGCTCCATGGGGGTTAACAGAAGTAGTATAAGAGGAGGGCAGGATATTAGGATCCGGCTGGGGTTCGAATAACCCAAAATGATTGATGAATTGTTTGCGTCAGTTGACATTTCCGAAGGATATTTCAAATGTGCTAATATATCTCCTCGTGAGATACCCAGATGTTGCACTCTAAAATAGTACAACTAGATATGAGCACTACAAAGATAGGCACTGAAAGCCTGGAAGGGATAAATATTACCTTAGTGTGACTCTCGCCCCTTGTAGAGCGAGGACGTGGAGCAACCCGAAGAGCCGATAAATGAAGCAAGGAGAGCTAAAAGCGAAAGAATGTCTTGTTGAGGTTTTCACAAGAAAGGGATATGCAGAAGTATTAGCAGAGTAATGAGAAGAGAGATAGGGAAGAATTATGAGTGAGATGTGATACATGGATGGCAATGGTAGAGTGTTCCAGAATCTATAGTCAAATGAAGAAAGAGATGAAAGGTGATGGGCCTTAAGACAACAAAAGAGTATGGGCTATACAATCACATCCTCATATCGAGGAATAAGTTCGCGACTCTAACATGGCTGACAGAAGGAAAAGCTAGACCCTAGAATAATAGAAATCAGTATGGACTGGTGCAGAAGATAAACTAAACATGAGTTAAGAACTGTGTGATTTGATAATAGTCAGCATCATAAGAATTTCAGATTGCATTCTGGCAATAATAGAATGGACAACAGAATAAGATCCATGATGAATACAGAGAATGGTCATTCAGGGAGACACTTCCCTAAAGCAAGCAATATGAGCAAAGTAAAGCTTAAGGGACTGTATGTGCCAGTTACACTAAGTGTCACCATCGCAAGTAAGGAATTTTGTTATCCCTGGTATAGAAGGTTTACCGCAAGGCGAGTAAGGGTCATTGGTGATGTGAAAGGACGCCAAAGATGAAGAGGAAAAACATCAATAGGCAGGTCGTCATAGCTCCAAGTCTTAGTACTCCCCTAAAGAGGGAATATGGAATGATAAAGGAAGAATGCAATAAAAATGAGAAAGGAATGAGATTGCACTTATCCGAATGTTACAGACATGCTATGATTCCAGAACGTTATGTAAGCACGACGTCAAAAACAAAGGAAGTAAGGGTTCCTGCACGGGATGTTATTGATAGATAAGGAGCCGGTACGTGAGGTAAGTTAAGACAAGGAAATAACGCAAGAAATATTACGCAAAATATGGATATGAGATGGACCGACGAGTAGTTAGTAGTTGATTTTGGAAGAGCCTAGTCATGACTAGACAGGAGGTTAGACAAATCAACAGATCATGCAAGATAAATGTAATAAACCCCAACATGGGGAATTCATCCCCGCAGTAACGTCATTATAATACTTGAGATATATTCAAATAGAAGTCGGATTATTTAAAGGTACCGTATGAGTGTTACGGGGATAAAAGAAAGTGCCATTGGGAAGACAGTCAAAATATCAGTTCAGGAGAACCCTACAAGCACAAGGGCATGGAGGTAAGCTACTACGGATGATTATAGGCAGGGAAGGACATCAAAAGGTCCGTAATAAGCTCGCAGCTTTACAAGAGTCAAGGGTTCTCCCTAAGTACTACAACGAAAGACTAGCTAAAAAAATAATGAAGAAGGCTGCAACCTAAGCACAAAACCTAAAGAGGAAATGATCGTGTAACAACAATCTGACAACAACATTGTAAGCACTCCAAAGAAAGTGGTACCTACCGTGGATATTCAATGGGAAGTAAAATTAAAAGTAATATTCGAGATCACATGAGTTGCACGAAACCTCCGGCATGCGTGGGAACTAAGACAAGATAAGTATGCACGCAACAAGGGGGCAGAAAGACCAAGAAAAGTAATAGCTTACGTTAAAGAAAGCTGAGAAGGAACGAAAAGAATTATTCGATCAATGATCCCGAGTTAGTGACGTTATGAATGCACTTAAGAGTTTAGAGTTTTATACCTGCAACATATACAATAGTAGAAGATTTTGGTATACGTTAAAAGAAAGAATGGAGCCCAGTTCATAGACGAATGATTGAATTGTTAAAGGATTGTATCATGAATATCCCTCAGCGCCTATGAAAGGATAAAGTAATAACTAATACCCGGAGCCGCAGATCGGAAGATAGCTTAAGCCTAAATAAAGGCTGATTAGAAAAAAGAGGAAACTAAAGAGTTACATCGACTAAGTAAAACAGAAGTGCACCAAGAGAATTATAGACCTCAGGATCACTCTTAAATAACAGAGGTATAAAAGAGATAGTACAATAGCCATATTTTATAACGGCTCTACAATGAAGCCAACCAAAGAGTACCAGCCTCATAAGAAGTCAGTATGAAGCTCCCACCGGATTGTGTATGCACCAAAGGTACAAGTATTAAAATAGAGCTTCAGGTTGTGGAGGTAAATTATACCTATGTGGAAGGGAAATTATGAAAGAGATAGAATAATGTGAGGCAATATTTTAAGGTAAGTAAGGAAAAGGTAAACAACGTACAAGATACTCAAATACAGAAGGTTATGAATAGTCCATACTGCAGATAAAGGGCTAGAAGCGCGGGGATTCAGTATCCAGGAATGATAGCAGCGTCGTCAGTGGCATACCTTCCAGCCTATGGTTTCTAAGTACCGAAAGGTCTTATTAGAATGTGAAAGCACAGTTAGAGGTGATGTGATGTCTTGATGTTCTAGAAAAGGATAAGGAAACTGGTCGCAAGCTAAAGTATGATAGAACGACAAGGTTTTAGAGAGACAAGAGTAAGAATAAGAAAAGGGCAAGTGAGAAGATGAGGAAAATGGATAAGTCCCTAGGATTAAGCTGGTGAAAACAAGGGAGCTGATGGTTCCTCTATGTTATAGAAAGCTAAGTATAGCCTGAATAAACTCAAAAGAGTCTAAGACTAGTAGCATTTAGAAGAGATGGAATGTTGCCTTGGAAGTAGAATAAGGGTGTGATTGTGATAAATAAAGAATGACTTTTGGACTTTCGACTGAGTAATGACTTGAAGAGGATTTCATGAATCCTAAGAGACTAAAATACCCATATAGGGTGAGTCACATTGGGATGCTACAAAAGTACGGTTATGGAAGTATAGTATCACCCCTATGTGGATCAATCTAATTACTCTAGATGCCCCATGAGACGAGACCCTAGCGGCGGTGTTACATAAGAGATCAAGTTATCAGTGGTAAATGATGGATCAACATTTAGGTGAATCAATAATAGATGGATAAAAGTTCATCAGTATGAGATGAGATTATACCATCAGTCTTAAGGATAAGCAACAAGAGTAACCTGTAGTTGATTGCAGACCTCAATAACGATAAATCGAAGTAAGAACTATGGTATAGTATTGTTACACCCCATATTTCGTACATAAAAATACGCCATAAATAAATTAATGAGAGCCCGGAAGTGAGATGTCACGTCCCGCAGTACTACATTACAACGATGTTGCACCTTGTAGTCTTGTACGTTGAATTTGTCGTAAGGTAATTGACATCAGTCCAAGGAAAAGATTATTTGAAGATTATAAGGATTATTCTATTTCAAACAAGTAGTAAGTAAATTCGTGAAGGTGAGAGGGGAATCAAGTCAAAAAAAACAAATTTTCGTCCAAGTTTGGCATGTTAGGATAAAATACGGTTCGAGCTAAAATACTCGATATTTATGGACTAGTACCATACGAGGTGCCACATGAACATAATAGTAAGGTGTATAAGATATTTGAAAAGTGAGTAATATTTTAAGTAAGTGGGAATAATTCTCAATTTTGCGGGTAATTGATTAATTACCGGGTAACGGGACATTACCTAATTAATTAGGGATATATTTGGATAAGATCAACCTCCCCACGTGGCAGCACCCCCAAATCCCCATGTATGACTATTTAAGTTAACTAGAAAGGTGGCAAATGAAGTGAAGGTCCCAACTCCCAACGCATTCACATTCAAGAAATCCATATATGAGATACCCGTTTTCAATCCCTTTAGCCAAAAGCTGTTATTATTGGAATTAATCCCTCTTTATTACTATGTCATCTTTGCCCATTCCTAACTCCATTTCTCCAGTAGACTTATAAAAAAATGGGCGCTTCTAAATCAGTTCTGAATGGTCTCTTCTATGGACATTAAAGGGAAAGATGTAGACCTTAGCATGTACAAAGGCAAAGTGCTTCTTGCCGTTAATGTTGCCTCCAAATGTGGTTTCACAAGCACCAATTATACCTAATTGACTCAACTCTATAACCAATACAAGGATAAAGGTTTTGAGGTCTTCGCCTTCCCTTGCAATCAATTTTTGAAGCAAGAGCTTGGTACGAGTCAGGAAGCTCAAGAATTTGCATGCACAAGATTTCGGGCTGAATATCCCATTTTCCAAAAGTGGGATTTTGCGATTCTAACGGAGTACGGTGCAATCTTTCTCAAGAATATCATATGGGTTCTCCTCTACTTCGATCCGCCGTTACATTTTTATTGCAATTGACGTACGTTAGAGGGGTGGTCAAGAGAATCGGCTCAGGTATGTTAAGGCTATCCCTTCTTTCTTTCGGCATGATCCATACGACACAAACGAAATGTGCAAATGCACAATTTCCATACATGACTCAATTCATATAAATGTTAGAGATGCCTATATTCTTGATTCCCCATGTGTCATATTATTTTATCATCTGATCATGGGTCTCAGAAAAATACGAAAGTTGAAAAGAGTTTACTTTATGATATTACTCAAAGGCAAAATGGTCTTATGACATTCTGAAAGATTTTATTAACGTACTTTTCATGCATTGCATTTATGTACATTGACCCATGACCAGATGGCATTATATACGCATATATATGTATGTATGTATATGTATATGGGATATGGGAAAGGTTATGGAGTTATATACGCACCACCACCTGATCAGCTGGTATACGTTGATGATTTAGCCCACAGTGGCCGAGATGATGTGATGTGACGCCCTTAGAGGCTGATGATGACATGACATTCATACTCATATGCATGACACTATAATTATTTCATGGTTTACAAAGTTATTCAGACTTACAGGCGGAGTCATTTACTATACATACTCAGTACATTATTCGTACTGACATCCCTTTTTGCCTGGGGACGCTGCGTTTCATGCCCGCAGGTCTTGATAGACAGGTCGAGAGCCCTCCAAGTATGCTATCAGCTCAGCGGAAAATGTTGGTGCGCTCCATTTGCTTCGGAGTTACTTGTTTGGTTAGTATGAGTTAGATATGTATTGTTTGGTATGGCGGGACTCTGTCCCGACCTTTCTGTAAATTATGTATTCTTAGAGGCTTGTAGACAGATGTCATGTACATAAAAGATTATATGGCCTTGTCGGCCTATGTTTAGTGTTCAAATGCTCATTTTGGTCTTTGAGGCCCATATGTCTTATGTATAAGTTGACAGTACCTGTTGTACTCTACCTATTTCTCAGCAGCCTCTCCGGCTCAGTTAGTTATGATAGTATGACATGAAAATATACGTTATGTTTGTACTCGGTTGAGAAAGGTAACGGGTGCCCGTCGCGGCCCATCGGTTTGGGTCGTGACAAAAGTGGTATCAGAGCAGTTCTGTCCTAGGGAGTCTACAAGCCGTGTCTAGTAGAGTCTTGTTTATGGGTGTGTCGTGCACCAGAGTTATAAGCAGGAGGCTACAAGGCATTTAGGATTGTCACTCTTTCTTCTTACTCTAGATCGTGTGGTAGAGCTCACTTATAAGAATTCAAATTCCGAAATTCTATTTTATTCGTAATAAGACAATACCTACATCTGGAAAGAAGGTTGGAAAGAGAGATAGCTGTGGAAGAGCTGAGTCAGAGGAATTGGAATTTTGTATGATGCCTACGATAAGTAAATGTGAGGTCTTTAGCAGATCATGGGTGTACTGAAAGGTGTAAGCTTCCTGATAAGAAGCCTTAAGGAAAGAATGCCTATCCACCTTTATGGTAAAAGAAAACGAGAGATTAAGAAGATAAATACAAGTTTCAACAAGCAAAGGAAGCAAGATGAAGAAAGGTACGAGGCGCCCAGTTAATGAAGGTTAACAGTGTTTATAATTCAGGCAGAGGAACATAAGCATTTTGTGTAATATTCAACAGTAACAGAGATATGTACGATTGGTCACACCCATTTCAGTTATGCCCTGTGGGAGCTAACAGATATGGTTTAAGAGAAGGACATGACAGTAGGATCCGGCTGGGGTTAGAGTAACCCAAAAATCAGGAACGGATGGTTTGCGTTAGTTGACATTTCCGAAGGATATTACAAAGGTGCTAATAGATCTCCTTGTGAGACACCTAGGTGGTGCACTCTAGAATATTACAATTAGATGAGAATATTAGCGTGATAAAAAAAATTCCGAAGATAGGCACTGAAAGCTTGGAAGGGAAAAATATTACCTTAGTGTGACTCTCGTCTCTAGTAGAGCGAGCGGTTTTAGCAACCCGAAGAGCCGATGAATGAAGCAAGGAGAGCTAAAAGCAAAGGAATATGTTACATCCTATATTTGTATATGTAAAAGTGTGTCGTAAGCAAACTGATGTAGGACTAAAAATGAGATAATATTTGAAAGTATATAAAGTAAGTTAATCATGTTACCTTGGAGGTTACAAATATTGAAGATCATGAACAACAAGTATAAAGAGGGTTGGAAGGTTCAGAAGCTAAAGGAATGGAAGAAAACAATGTTTCATTGAAAGTCGACAAGATGCGAATGTTATAACATGTACTTTTGGGGTGAGACTAGGGTGCTTAACATGATAAGGAGGTTATGTTATGAATTAGATTATTTGTATGATAGTCGTGTGTTATGTTTGAAAGTCAAGCGAGTTGTGGAACAAAAGTCGATGAAAGTCTCCTCAAGTTACATTCATAAGTTTTACTGAAACTTTGGGTCAAATGTAACTGCGATTTTCTCCCAATATACTTAGATTTATGGGGTGTTACACCCAATCAATTTGAAGATCTATGAGTCTATTTTCTAACTCATTAAATACGACATTGGAGTACAGAGATATATGCATTTTTGCAAGACTGAGTAAGCTGCTAGGTGACAAGTAGGTGTGTCACCTACTTGGTTAAATGAGAGCCCAAAAAGAGGCAATTTTGGGTCATACAAAGAGACCATTTAAGGGCTTATCTCCGGCAATATAAACCACATTATATATCACAAATAAACAGACCTAAACCCCTGCAAACTTCCTCCCAAAAATTACCCACAAAACCTAATTGAATTTCTCTCCCTTTCAAGTTCTAATTGGGGGTAAAACCTAGAGTTTGAAGAACCAAGATAAGGGTTGAGTTATCCAACAAAGAAGGTATGTTTACTGCTCTCTTTCATCCATTTTTTCTTCTATAAATTCATGGTAAGTCGTTCTATACTTGTAAGAACTCATGGTACGGTGATCGGAAGCCGTGAGTTCGAGTTATTCACTTGTAGCAGACTGTTTTGTGTTGCTGTTAGGCTGCGTGTTTTAGTACTATTTTGTGGAGTTTTGGAGGAGGAAGGGTGTGGAGAAACAACATATAAATTTAGGGTGGTGGGCTGCTCGTTCGTCGTAACATTTCCAGGTCGTTTGACACTACTACGGTGGTCGTTTTGTGTATAAAAAGATTGCGGTGTGTTGGGCTGTTTTGTAGTATTTTATGGTGTATATAAGGCGGGAAATTAATGTATATATGTTGTTGTTGTTGTGTTATTTTGTTGTGGGTGTTATCTTGACTTTGGAGGAAGTAAAGATTATAGGGGATGCTGCCCGTTTTTATACAAAATAAGCTTGTCGTTCGTTGTGCGATAGTTGTACCTTTCGCAACTTATTGATATTATGGTTATCGTTGTTGTAGATTAAGGTGCTAAGAGGTGATTTCAACTTGGTGATTGGAAAGATTGTAATAAGGTATATTAAGGCTAAGCCCTTCCTTCATTTTGGCATGATCTCGTAACTACATGTGTTTGATGACGAGGCATAAAGAGAAGTTCATACTCCCGAATTTATATACATTATCCTAGTCTCATAAGTTACACTATTCTCCCTTATCGGAACTTTATATTCAATTGAGTATTGTCTTCTTCCAGTCAAGAGAGCATAGGGTCTAATATATATATATATATATATATATATATATATATATATATATATATATATATATATATATCAGTATTTTCACCACCATCGAGCTATAATCGATGGGCAGGCCCCTATTGGGCAACCTCTGATCAGATGGTAATTTATATACCGAGCCTACTGTGGCCGAGCGCCTATGAGCGAGCCTGGTGTGGTCGAGATACGGAGCCTAGTATGGCCAAGCGCCTATGAGCGAGCCTACTACGGCAGAGCCGTTACACGTTCCGAGCCTTATAGGGCTGGGCATTAATTTTACTTACTAAATTGAGAGCGTTGAGTCAGTATCAGCATGTAAGTATATCTCTAGATCATCTTTGACTCCCAGTTACTTTCATCTATTATGTTATCAATTTAGTTTTTGCTTTCGGTTATTTTATCGCCTTACATACTCGGTACATTATTTTGCACTAACATCCCTTTACTGGGGGCGGTGTATTTCATGCGTGCAGGTTCAGAAAGACAGACGGGTAGACCTCCTCTTTAGGTGTGGCCCGAGTTCAGCCTGATCGGTAAGCTCCACGTCCTTCAGAGTTGCCGGGTCTAGAGTTTTGTTTACATATTATGTATTTATGTATATATGTTATGGGTAGGTCGGGGCCCAATTCCGATCACAGTACATCCATCAGTAGAGGCTTGTAGACATATCATGTCAGTTAGTGCAGTATGTTGGGCTTGTAGGCCTTATATGTATATTTTGTTGGTTTGTCAGCTGTAGTAGTTATGATGGCCTTATCGGCCCAGCTTTATATTGATGTTTAGTCAGATTTAGTTTACGTTCAGTTTTATATTTTGCTTTGCAATTTGTCTTGCAATGTGGCCCCATAGCCAAAGCATGACATTATATGTTCATAGTCCCTTAGTCGCAAGTTGGTACGCAAGGTTAGGTGAAGCACCAGGTGCCGGTCTCGCCCCCAGGTTCGGGTCATGACAAACTTGGTATCAGAGCAGTTCTGTCCTAGGGAGTCTACAAGCCGTGTCTAGTAGAGCCTTGTTTATAGATGTGTTGTGCACCACATTATATAAGCAGGGGACTACATGGCATTTAGGAGTTGGTTACCCTTCTTTCAAATGTAAATCGTGCTATAGAACTGAGTTACAGGAAAGTTGAGTTAAACTTATGTGTTGGTATTTGCATGCATAGATGACGGTGACTAGGAAGACTACGGCTAACCAGAGAAGAGATATAGCAGCAGGTGAGGGGACCAGTAGGGTACCCCAGTAGATGGGGCCCAGTCTGAGGCCCAAGGTGAGACCCCTACTCAGCCATTACTGGTTCCTCTACCACCTGAGGAGATTCCTAGGGAGACCGCACATCCAGATCCCCCTCCACTTCTATCAGATCAGGACTTGCAGAGTGCGGTGCATTTGTTGACACAGTTGGTAGCTATCCAGCAACAGGCTAGGGCATCAACTAGCGCAGGATCTTCTGAGGGGTCTGGGAGTTCAAGGGTCCGAGAGTTTATTGCTTTGAGTCCCCCAGAGTTCACGAGGACAGATCAGAGGGAGGACCCGCAAGATTTCATAGATCAGCTTCACAGGATCTTTCGGGTTATGCATGCCACGGAGAAAGAAGCAGTTGAGCTAGCAGCTTTTCGACTCCGAGATATAACTGTCCTTTGGTACGAGGATGGGAGAGGTCCAGGGGACGTGATGCACCTCCAGCAGTTTGGGAGAATTTCAGATGCCTTCCTTGACTAGTACTTACCGCGAGAGATCCGCCAAGCTCGAGTTGATCAGTTTCTAGCCCTCAAGCAGGGCAATATGAGTGTTCGAGAGTATAGTCTCCATTTTGACTCATTGGCCAAATATGCACCATCCACAGTTGCTACTATGCGGGACATGATTCACAGGTTTATGGCAGGATTGGCCCCAGAATTGACCGAGGCATGTGCCACCGCTGCATTGTAGGATAGTATGGATATCTCCTGAATTCAGGCATTCACCCAAAATATAGAAAGGGGTAGGCATTGGCAGCAGGGTACAGAGAGGACTGAGCAAGGGCATCATAAGAGGATAAGATTTGCTAGGTCTCAGGAGCAGTCTCAGGGTAGTTATAGGCCCAGTACTTCGGACGGCCACCTAGGCCTCTGCCACCTCAGTTATAGGGTTACAGGTATAACCGCTATGCTCAGTCAGGACCAGGTGAGAGCTCACAGGCGTCAGGTTTGCAATGACTGTGAGGTTCAAGGCAGACATGGTCATTTCCACCGCGGTGTGACATCTTTGGTAGAGGACACTTGGGCCAATACCGAGCAGGTTCTGATGCTTGTTATACATGTGGGTGTCCAGGGTATATGATGCGAGATTGCCCAACTAGAGATTCTGGGGGAATGGCACAACCAGCGAGTTCAGCAACAGGATCATCTATGTCCGTGCATCCTTCAGGGCGCGAGTCTTAGTTTTCGGCTGGTAGAGGTCGAGGCAGAGGTAGAGGTTCCAGTTCAAGTGGTAATCAGAACCGTATCTATGCTTTAGCAGGTCGACAGGACCAGGAGTCTTCATCGGACGTTGTGATAGGTATATTGACCATTTGCTCTCACGATGCTTATGCCTTGACAGACCCAGGATCAACTTTATCATATATTACCCCATTTGTCGCGGGGAAGTTTGGTATAGTGCCTGAAATACTAAGTCATCCTTTTGCGGTATCTACACCGGTTGGATAATCGATTATTGCTAGACGGGTTTACCGAGGTTGTACGGTGACAGTTTGCAATCGTCAGACCTCAGGCGACCTAGTTGAGCTAGAGATGTTGGATTTTGATGCTATCATGGGCATGGACTGGTTGGCAACTTGCTACGCCACAGTTGATTGTCGAGCAAAGGCAGCCATATTTCATTTTCTGGGTGAGCCAGTCCTTGAATAGGTAGGTAATACAGCGACACACAGAGGTAGGTTTATTTCCTATCTGAAGGCGAGGAATTATCGCAAAAGGGTGCATTTATCATATGGTGCGAGTTAGAGATGCAGATGCTGAGATACATACACTTCAGTCTATTCCCGTAGCCAAAGAGTATGCAGATGTGTTTGCAGATGAGCTTCCAGGTATTCCTCCAGAGCGAGAGATTGATTTTAGCATCGATTTGCTTTCGGGAACTCAACCAATATCCACCCTCCGTATAGAATGGCACCTGCCGAATTGAAGGAGTTGAAGGAGCAGTTAAAAGATTTGCTAGAGAAGGGTTTCCTCAGGCCCAGTACCTTACCTTGGGGTGCACCAGTACTATTTGTGCGGAAGAAAGATGGCTCGTTGAGGATGTGTATCGATTATAGGCAGCTAAACAAGGTAACTATTAAGAAAAAGTATCCACTTCCAAGGATCTATGACTTGTTTGATCAGCTGCAAGGGGCTAGATGCTTTTTAACGATAGATTTGAGGTCGGGGTACCACCAGGTGAGAGTTCGGGAGAAAGATATTCCGAAGACAGCCTTCAGGACCCGATATGGGCACTTCGAGTTCCTTGTCATGTCCTTCGGGTTGACGAATGCACCTGCCGTATTTATGGACTTGATAAATAGCCTATTCCAGCCATTTTTAGATCTATTCGTGATAGTATTTATCGATGATATTCTGGTTTATTCACGTTCAGAGGATGAGCATGCGGACCACCTGCGAGCAGTACTCCAAACCCTCCGTGATAGTAAGTTGTAAGGTAAGTTTTCTAAATGTGAGTTCTGGTTGATGTCTGTAGCATTCTTGGGGCATATTGTATCCGATGAAGGTATAAAAGTAGACACTCAGAAGATTGAGGCCGTGAAATCATGGCCTAGACCTACCACTCCGACAGAGGTCGTAGCTTTCTAGGCTTAGCAAGATACTACCAGAGGTTCATAGAGGGTTTTTCATCCCTTTCGGCACCATTGACAAAGTTGACGTAGAAAGCAATTATGTTTCAATGGACGGATTCATGCGAGCAAAGTTTCCAAGAGCTTAAGAACAGGTTGACCTCAGCGCTAGTTCTAACACTTCTAGAGGGTCTAGAGGGTTATGTCGTGTGTTGTGATGCCTCAGGTGTCGGGTTAGGATGTGTCCTGATGCAACATGGGAAGGTAATTGCGTATGCTTCAAGGCAGTTGAGGAAGCACGAGAGGAATTATCCGACCCACGACCTCGAGTTAGCTGCGGTTGTCCGTGCACTTAAGATATGGCGGCGTTATTTATATGGTGTTCATGTTGATGTATTTATAGATCACAAAAGCCTTCAATATATCTTCAAGCAGAAAGAGTTGAATTTGCGACAGAGGCGATTGCTTGAGTTATTGAAAGATTATGATGCTAAAATTCTCTACCATCCAGGGAAAGCAAATGTTGTAGCAGATGCCTTAAGTCACTGATCTATGTATAGCTTAGCACATGTAGAGGCTGAGAAAAGACAATTAACTAGAGAGATTCATCAATTGGCTTGTTTGGGGTTCGGTTGGTAGATTCTGATGATGGTGGAGTTGTACTCCAAAACACTGCAAAGTTATCTCTCATAGCTGAAGTCAAGGAAAGGCAGTACGAGGACCCAAAGTTAGTTGAGTTGAGAGAGCGAGTTTCGCAGCAAAAGGAGTCGTTGTTAGAGCTCAAGGGAGATGGGGTTATCAGATACAGGGGCCGTCTGTGTGTTCCAGATGTAGCAGGGCTACGTGATAGGATTATGTCAGAGGCACATTACTCGTGGTACTCCATTCATCCTGGGGCGACGAAGATGTATCATGACATTAAGGATTTGTACTGGTGGAACGATATGAAGAAGAACATTATTGAGTTTGTCGCCTAGTGTCCTAGTTTCCAGTAGGTGAAGGTAGAGCACCAGAAGCCCAGAGGCATAATGCAGACTATAGATATCCCGACGTGGAAATGGGAGGCGATAAACATGGACTTTGTCACGAGTTTACCTCGTTCTCATCGTAAGTTCGATTCTATATGGGTGATAGTCGATAGGCTCACGAAATCAGCTCATTTCCTGCCGGTCAGATCTACATATATAGCAGAAGATAATGTAAAGTTATACATTAAGGACATAGTGCGGCTACACGGAGTACCAGTATCTATTATATCTGATCGTGGGGCCTAGTTTACAGCACATTTTTGGAGGTCATTTCAGAGAGGTCTAGGAACTCAGGTGAATCTCAGTACAACTTTTCATCCACAAAATGATGGACAAGCCGAGCGCACAATTCAGACGCTCGAGGATATGTTACGAGCATGTGCGTTGGATTTTAAAAGAAGTTGGAATGAACATCTACCTCTTATCGAGTTTGCATATAATAACAGTTACCACTCCAGTATCCAAGTGGCTCCGTACGAGGCTTTGTGTGGGCGTAAGTGCAGATCTCCTATAGGGAGGTTTGATGTTGGAGAATCTGGGTTACATGTGCCAAACCTTGTTCTGCAGGCCATAGAGAAAGTAAAGATTATCCGGGAGCGACTATTGACAGCTCAGAGTCGTTAGAAGTCATATTCTGACGTGCGGCGATGCGACTCAGAGTTCGGGGTTAATGATTGGGTATTCTTAAAGGTATCAACTATGAAGGGTGTGATGAGGTTTGGCAAGAAAGGAAAGCATAGACCAAGGTATATTAGGCCTTATAGAATCATTTAGAGAGTGGGCCAAGTAGCATATGAGTTAGAGTTGCCCTCAGAATTGGGGCCTGTCCATTCGGTTTTTCACATATCTATGCTACGGAAATGCATTGGCGATCCTACCCGAGTGGTGCCCGCGGATGATGTACAAATTACAGAGGACTTGTCATACGAGTAAATTCCAGTTGCCATCCTAGACCAACAAATCCATAAGCTACGAAATAAGGAGGTAGCCTCTGTGAAGGTTTTGTGGAGAAGAAAGAATGTGGAAGAGATGACGTGGGAAGCGGAGGAAGAAATGAAGTCTAAATACCACCACCTATTTCAAACTGAAGATATTGCTAGAGATAGGATGCTACAGCACAACTCCATTCAGGCTAGTAGGTCATCAGGTAAGCTCTTATTTTTGACTTTCAGTATTTATGATTTACGGTTGTGACAGGCAAAGTGTTGTTATTTAAAGACATTGGCCATGTGTGGCCTGCATATCATGTTTTCTGGCTGCGTGCAAGTTGGTTGTAGTCTAGCGTACAGAGGAGACTCTAGCAAAATATTCCAAAATCTCCAAGAGTAAACATTCGAGGACGAATGTTCCCAAGGGGGAAATGATGTTACACCCTATATTTGCATACGTAAAAGTGTGTCGTAAGCAAACTAATGTAGGACTAAAAATGAGATAATATTTGAAAGTATATAAAGTAAGTTAATCATGTTACCTCGGAGGATACAAGTATTGAAGATCATGAACAACAAGTACAAAGAGGGTTGGAAGGTTCAGAAGCTAACGGTTTGGAAGAAAACAATGTTTCATCAAAAGTCGACAAGATGGGAATGTTATAACATGTAATTTTGGGGTGAGACTAGGGTGCTTAACATGATAAGGAGGTTATGTTATGAATTAGATTAGTTGTATGATAGTCGTGTGTTATGTTTTGAAGTCAAGCGAGTTGTGGAACAAAAGTCGATGAAAGTCACCTCAAGTTACATTCATAAGTTTTACTGAAACTTTGGGTCAAATGTAACTGCGATTTTCTCCCAATATACTTAGATTTATGGGGTGTTCCACCCAATCAAATTGAAGATCTATGAGTATATTCACTAACTCATTAAACCGTTTATCAATACGACATCGGAGTACGCAGATATATGCATTTTTGCAAGACTGCGCAGGCTGCTAGGTGACAAGTAGGTGTGTCACCTACTTGGTTAAATGAGAGCCCAAAAAGAGGCAATTTCGGGTCAGCCAAAGAGACCATTGAAGGGCTTATCTCCTGCAATATAAACCTCATTATATATCACAAATAAACAGACCTAAACCCCTGCAAACTTCCTCCCAAAAATTACCCACAAACCTTAATTGAATTTCTCTCCCTTTCAAGTTCTAATTGTGGGTAAAACCTAGAGTTTGAAGAACCAAGATAAAGGCTGAGTTATCCAACAAAGAAGGTAAGTTTACTGCTCTCTTTCATCCATTCTTTCTTCTGTAAATTCATGGTAATTCGTTCTATACTTGTAAGAACTCATGGGATGGTGATCGGAAGCCGTGAGTTCGAGTTATTCACTTGTAGCGGACTATTTTGTGGACTGTTTTGTGTTGCTATTGGGATGCGTGTTTTACTACTATTTTGTGGAGTTTTGGAGGACTAAGGGTGTGGAGAAACACCATATAGATATAGGGTGGTGGGCTGGTCGTTCATCGTAACATTTCCGGGTCGTTTGACACTACTACAGTGGTCGTTTTGTGTATAAAGAGATTGCGGTGTGTTGGGCTGTTTTGTAGTATTTTATGGTGTATATAAGTCTAGAAATTAATGTATATATGTTGTTGTTGTGTTCTTTTGTTGTGGGTTTTATCTTGAATTTGGAGGAAGTAAGGATTATAGGGGAGATGTTGCCCGTTTTTATACAAAATAAGCTTGTCGTTCGTTATGCGATAGTTGTACCTTTCGCAACTTAATGATATTATGGTTATCGTTGTTGTAGATTAAGGTGCAAAGAGGTGATTTCAACTTGGTGATTGGAAAGATTGTGATAAGGTATGTTAAGGCTAAGCCCTTCCTTCATTTTGGCATGATCTCGTAACTACATGTGTTTGATGACGAGGCATAAAGAGAAGTTCATACTCCCGAATTTATATACATTATCCTAGTATCATAAGTTACACTATTCTCCCTTATCAGAACTTTATATTCAATTGAGTATTGTCTTCTTCCAGTCAAGAGAGCATAGGGTCTATATATATATATATATATATATATATATATATATATATATATATATATATATATATATATATATATAATGTATTACAGTATTTTCACCACCATCGAGCTATAATCGATGGGCAAGCTCCTATTGGGCAACCTCTGATCAGATGGTAATTTATATACCGAGCCTACTGTGGCCGAGCGCCTATGAGCGAGCCTGGTATGGCCGAGATACAGAGCCTAGTATGGCCAAGCGCCTATGAGCGAGCCTACTACGGCAGAGCAGTTACACGTTCCGAGCCTTATAGGGCCGGACATTTATTTTACTTACTAAATTGAGAGAGTTGAGTTAGTATCAGCAGGTAAGTATATCTCCAGATCATCTTTGACTCCCAGTTACTTTCAGCTATTATGTTATCAGTTCAGTTTTAGTTTTCGGTTATTTTATCGCCTTACATACTCGGTACATTATTTTGCGCTGACGTCCATTTTCTAGGGGCGCTACATTTCATGCGTGCAGGTTCAGACAGACAGACGGGTAGACCTCCTCAGTAGGTGTGGCCCGAGTTCAGCTTGATCGGTAAGCTCCACGTCCTTCGGAGTTGCCGGGTCTAGAGTTTTGTGTACATCTTATGTATATATGTATATATGTTATGAGTAGGTCGGGGCCCTATTCCGATCACAGTACATCCATCATTAGTGGCTTGTAGACATATCATGTCAGTTAGTGCAGTATGTTGGGCTTGTAGGCCTTATATGTATATTTTGTTGGTTTGTCAGTTGTAGTAGTTATGATGGCCTTATTGGCCCAGCTTTATATTGATGTTTAGTCAGCATTAGTATACGTTCAGTTTTATATTTTGCTTCGCAATTTGTCTTGCAATGTGGCCCCATAGCCAAAACATGACATTATATGTTCAGAGTCCCTTAGTCGCAAGTTGGTACGCAAGGTTAGGTGAGGCACCAGGTGCCGGTCTCGCCCCCCAGGTTCGAGGCGTGACAGAATATCTTGTTGAAAGTTTTGGAATAAAGTGATAGATAGAAATGTTAGCAGGAAATAAGAAGAGAGCTAATGAAGAATTAAGAGTAAGATGTGATACCTTGATGACAACGGTAGGTCAAAAAGATGACAGTATTACAGAATCTATAGCCAAATGAAAAAAAAATGAGGGGTGATGGGCCTTAAGAAAAAAAAGAATATATGCCATACAGTTACGTCCTCATTTCTAGAAATAAGTTTGCGAATCTAACGTGATTAACAGAAGGGAAAGTTAGACCAAAGAGTAATGGAAATCAATATGGACTGGTGAACAAGATAAACTAAACAAGAATTAGGAACTGAGTGATTTGATAATAGTCATCATCACGAGAATTTCATATTGCGTTCCGACAATAATAGAACGGACAACAGAAGAAGATCCATCACGAATTCAGAGGATGGTCATTCAGGAAAACGCTTCTCTAAAGCAAGCAATGTGAGCAAAGTTAAGCTTAAGGGACTATATGTGTCACTTACACTAAGTGCCACCATTACGAGTGAGGAATTTTTTTATCCTTGGTACATAAGGATTACCGCAAGGCGAGTAAGGGTCATTGATGATGCGAAAGGACGCCAAAGATGGAGAGGGAAAACATCTCTTGGCAGGTCATCGTAGCTCCAAGCCATAGTACTCCCCCTAAAAGAGGAATATGGAATGATAAAGGAAGAATGCGATAAAAATGAGAAAGGGATGAGGTTGCACTTACACAAATGTTACAGATATGTTATGGTTCCAGAACGTTATGTAAGCACGACGTAAAAAGTAAGGGTTCCTGCACGGGATGTTATTTATATATAAGGAGCCAGTACGTAAGGTAAGTTAAGACAAGGAAATAACCCAAGAAAGATTACGCAGAATATGGATATGAGAATGGGCCGACGAGTAATTAGTATTTGATTCAGGAAGAGCCTAGTCATGACTAGCAAGAAGTTACAGACAAATCAGCAGATCATGCAAATTGAATATAGTAAACCCCAACATGGAGAATTCAGCCTTGCAGTAACATTATTATAATACTTGAGATATATTCAAATAGGAGTCGGGGTAGTTAAAGGTACTGTATGAGTGTTATGGGGATAAAAAAAAGTACCACTAGGAAGGCAGTCAAAATATCAGTTCAGAAGTAACCCTACAAGCACAAGGGCACGGAGGTAGGCAACTGCGGATGATTATAGGTAAGGAAGGACATCAAAAGGTCCGTAATAAGCTCATAGCTTTACAAGAGTCAAGGGTTCTCCCTAAGTACTACAACAAAAGACTAGCTGAGAAAATAAGGAAGAATGCTTCAACTTAAGCACAACGACCTAAAGAGGAAATGGTCGTATAACAACAGTCTCACAACAACATTGTAAGCACTCCAAAGGAAAGTGGCACCTACCGTGGCTAATGAACGGGAAGTAAAATTAAAAGTAATAAGCGAGATCATATGAGTTGCTCGGAAACTCTGGCATGTGTGGGCACTAAGATAAGCTAAGTATGGACGCAACAAGGGGGCAGAAAAACCAGAAAAGTAACAGGTTACTTTGAAAGAAAGCTAAGATGGAACGAAAGAAATTATTCGATCAATGATCCAGAGTTGATTACATTATGATCGCACTTAAGGGTTCACAGTTTTATAGATGTAACATATACAGCCGTAGAAGATTCTGGTATACGTTAAAAGAAAAAATTGAGCCCAGGTAATAAACGAAGGATTAAATTATTAAAGGATTGTATCATGCATATTCCTCAGCGCCCATGAAAGGCTAAACAGAATAACTAATACCAGGAACCACAGATCGGAAGATAGCTTAAGCCGACATAAAGGCCGATCAGAAGAAGGAGGAAATTAAAGAGTTACATCACCTAAGTGATCATGAGTCTGATTATTGGACCCTAAAAATTATAGAAACCGTGATTGAGAACATTGCAGAATCACTCTTAATATCAAAGGTACAAGAGAGATAATGCAATAGCCATATTCTATAACGACTCTGCGATAAAGCCAATTAGAAGTGTCCCAACCTCATAAGAAGTTAGTATGAAGTTCTCACGAGATTTTGTAAAGAGGTGCATGTATTATAATAGAAGTTCAAGACATGGATGTGAATTATACCTATGTGGAGGGAAGGTCATGAAAGAAATAGAAGATGTGATGTGAGGCTTTAAGGAAAGTAAGGTGAAGGTGAACAATGAACGAGATACTCAAAAGCAGAAGGTTGAGAATATTCCATACTTGGGATAGAAGGCTAGAAGTGTGGGGATTCAATATCCAGGAATGATAGCAGTGGCGTCAGTAGCATATCTTCTAGTCTATGGTCTAGGTATCGAAAAGCCTGATTACGAGAGTAAAGAATAGTTAGAGACAATGTGATGTCTCGCTTGATGTTCCAGAACAACATAAGAAAATCTATGGTGCAAGCAAGTTGAAGGAAGGCCACGAATAGTATAAATAGATATGTATAGGTCCTAAGCTAAAGTATAGTAAAGCCACAAAGTTTTATGCCAGGAGTAAGAACGAGAAAGGGCGAGTGAGATGGTGACGAGAACGAATAAGTCCTTGGGATTTAAACCCATGAAAACAAGAAAGCTAATGGTTTCTCTAAGTTATAGAAAGTTCAGTATAGCCTGACTGAACTCAAAGGAGTCCAAAACTAATAACATTCAGAAGAGATGGAATGCTGCCCTGTTAATAGAATGAGGGTGTAATTATTATAGACAAAAAAAATGATATTTGGGCCTTCGATTGAGTAATGATCTGACGAATAAAAGAAAGGGATATCATGAATTGGACAGGATTAAAATACCCACGCAATGTGAATCACATTGGGATGCCATGATATACGGTTATCAAAGCAGGGTATCGCACCAGGTGGATCAATCTAATCTTTTCAGATGATATCCGATAAAACGTGAATCCTAGCTGCAATATTACATAAAAAGGTTAAGTTATCAGCGGTGGGTTATGGATCAATATTGATGTGAATCAACAATTAGCAATACTACATAAAAAGGTTAAGATGAGATTAGGCTGTGATTCTTAAGATGAACAGTAATATGGAAGCATTAGAGGACATCGATTTATACGTACGGGATAAGCAATGAAAGTAACCTGGGATTTGGTAGCAGACCTCAGTAACGAAAAATCGAGGTAAGAATTATTGTATAGTATGACCTATGTAGATGCGGCAAAGTCATACAAATGGATAACCAGGTCTACAAAATAAGATATAGCAATATTCGTAAGTTCGGCAAAATACCAAGCGAAGAACTTCAGGATTAGCTAAAAACTGGAGAAAAAGGAGAGGAGAGTCGCATAGGCACACATACAAGGTCAGTACCGTAGAAATTGCATGATGGAAGGTAGCAACAGTTACGAGATTGGAAAAAATTCGATCACAAGTCATGGCATGGGAAAGAGGCCTAAAAGGGTGAATGCCCTATCCTTTGGACTTATTCACAGAACAGTTGCTTAGATGGCAAGAGGACTACTAAAGTATTCGCAAGAGTTATGGGATATGAGAACGATAAGCGCATCAGTCAACATTCGAGGACGAATATTCCAAAGGGGGGAATGATGTTACACCCCATATTTCGTACATGAAAATACGCCATAAATAAATTAATGAGAGCCCGGAAGTGAGATGTCATGTCCCGCAGTACTACATTATGACGATGTTGCACCCTGTAGTATTGTATGTTGAATTTGTTGTAAGGTAATTGACATCAGTCCAAGGAAAATATTATTTGGAGATTATAAGGATTATTCTATTTCAAACAAGTAATAAGTAAATTCGTGAAGGCGAGAGGGGAAGCAAGTCAAAGAAAACGAATTTTCGTCCAAGTTTGGCATGTTGGGATAAAATATGGCTCAAGCTAAAATACTCGATATTTATGGACTAGTGCCATACGAGGTACCACATGACCATAATAGTAAGGTATATAAGGTATGTAAAAAGTGAGTAATATTTTAAGTAAGTGGGAATAATTCTCAATTTTGCGGGTAATTTAATTGCCGGGTAACGGAACATTACCTAATTAATTGGGGATATATTTGGATAAGATCAACCTCCCCACGTGGCAGCACCCTCAAATCCCCATGTATGACTATTTAAGTTAACTAGAAAGGTGGTAAATGAAGTGAAGGTCCCAACTCCCAACGCATTCACATTCAAGAAATCCATATATGAGATACCCATTTTCAATCCCTTTAGCCAAAAGCTGTTATTATTGGAATTAATCCCTCTTTATTACTATGTCATCTTTGCCCATTCCTAACTCCATTTCTCCAATAGACTTATAAAAAATGGGCGCTTCTAAATCAGTTCCGAATGGTTTCTTCTATGGACATTAAAGGGGAAAGATGTAGACCTTAGCATGTACAAAGGCAAAGTGCTTCTTGTCGTTAATGTTTCCTCCAAATGTGGGTTCACAAGCACCAATTATACCTAATTGACTCAACTCTATAACCAATACAAGGATAAAGGTTTTGAGGTCTTGGCCTTCCCTTGCAACCAATTTTTGAAGCAAGAGCCTGGTACGAGTCAGGAAGCTCAAGAAATTGCATGCACAAGATTTCGGGCTGAATATCCCATTTTCCAAAAGCGGGATTTTGCGATTCTAAGGGAGTACGGTACAATCTTTCTCAAGAATATTATACGGGTTCTCCACTACTTCAATCCGCCGTTACATTTTTGTTGCAATTGACGTATGTTAGAGGGGTGGTCAAGAGAATCGACTCAGGTAGGTTAAGGCTATCCCTACGACACAAACGAAACGTGCAAATGCACAATTTCCATACATGATTCTATTCATAGAAATGTTAGAGATGCCTATATTCTTGATTCTTCATGTGTCATATTATTCTATCATCTGTTCATGGGTCTCAAAAAACTACGAAAGTTGAAAAGAGTTTACTTTATGATATTACTCAAAGGCAAAATGGTCTTATTACATTCCGAAAGATTTTATTAACGTACTTTTCATGCATTGCTTTCGTGTACATTGACCCATGACCAGATGGCGTTATATACGCATATATATATGTATGTATATATATATATATATATGTATAGGTGATATGGGAAAGGTTATGGCGTTATATACACACCACCACATGATCAGCTAGTATACGTTGATGATTTTACCCACAGTGGCCGAGATGATATGATGGGACGCCCTCAGAAGCTGATGATGTTATGAAACATGTACCTATGCACGACATGACATTCATATTCATATGCATTACACTATAATTTTTTCATGGTTTACAAAGTTATTCAGACTTACAGGTTGAGTCATTTACTATATATTTCCTCCTTGTCTGTTATGTACTTATTTATATGCCTTACATACTCAGTACATTATTCGTACTGACGACCCTTTTTTCCTGGGGACGCTGCGTTTCATGCCTGCAGGTCTCGATAGACAGGTCGAGAGCGCCCCAAGTAGGCTATCAGCTCAGCGGAAGATGTTGGTGCGCTCCAATTGCTTCGGAGTTGCTTGTTTGGTTAGTATGAGCTAGATATGTATTGTTTGGTATGGCGGGACTCTGTCCCGACCTTTAGGAAAATTATATATTCTTAGAGGCTTGTAGACAGATGTCATGTACGTAAAAGATTGTATGGCCTTGTCGGCCTATGTTCAGTGTTCAAATGGTCAATTTGGTCTTAGAGGCCCATATGTCTTATGTATATGGTTACATTACCTGTTGTATTCTACCTATTTCTCGGCAGCCTCTCCGGTTCAGTTATTTATGATAGTATGACATGAAAAGATATGTTATGTTGGTACTCGGTTGAGTAAGGTATCGGGTGCCTGTCGCGGCCCATCGGTTTGGTTCGTGACAAGTATGACCTACGTAGATGCAGTAAAGTCATACAAATGGATAACCAAGTCTATGAAATAAGATATAGCCATATTCGCAAGTGTTTCAAAGTATCGAGCGATGATCTTCAGTACACCTATAGATTCCCAGAGAGGCATCCTATTAAGCCTTGTATATTTTTACAAAGTAAGGCCTAGAGATTGGCTAAAAGTTGGAGGAAAAAGGAGAGAAGAGTCGCATAGGCACACTTACAAGGTCAGTATAATAGAGACTGCATAATAGAAGGTAGCAGCAGTTACGAGATTGGAAGGAATGCGATCACAAGTCATGGCATGGGAAAGAGGCCGAAAGGGGGAATGCTCTGGCCTTTGGATTTATTCACAAAGCAACTGCCTAAATTACAAGGAGAGTATTAAGGTATTCACAAGAGCTATAAGTTATGAAAATGATAAGAGCTTTAGTCAACAGTCGAGGACGAATGTTCCAAAGGGGGAATAATGTTACGCCCCGCAATATTACGTCAATATTATGTCCCGCATTATTATATTACGATGATGTTACTCCTTGCAGTACTAAATTACGATGAAGTTTTACTCGTAGTATTAAATTACGATGATGTTGCACCCTGTAGTATTGTACGTTGAATTTGTCGTAAGGTAATTGACATCAGTCCAAGAAAAATATTATTTGGAGATTATAAGGACTATACTATTTCAAACAAGTGATGAGTAAATTCGTGAAGGTAAGAGGGGAAGCAAGTCAAAGAAAAAGAATTTTCGTCCAAATTTGGCATGTTAGGATAAAATACGAGCCGAGCGTTAATACCCGATATTTATAGACTAGTACCACACAAGGTACCATATGATCATGATAGCATGATATATATAAAAGGGTATTAAAAATAAGTAGAATTTTAAGTAAGTTGAGACAATTCTTAATTATGCGGGTAATTGGTTAATTACCGGCTAACGGGACACTACCTTATTACCTAATAAGTAGATAAAGATTAAAGCTTCCCACCCCATCCCCACGTGGCAGCAAGCCACACCCTAAAGAAATGACTCTTATGAGGTGGCAAACTAATGTGAAGTCTTACATATCAAAGACTAATATAAAACTAATGTAAAGTTTTATATTTCAAATGTTTTCCATATCAAGGACTACCATCAGAAGTGGGGGGAGGGAACGTTAGCCATTTTTTTAAAATCACATTCATTCTCAAAATACTTCAATCAAATTACTACTTTGATAACGTGATTTCTTAACCAAAATCCGACAAGGTTTCTTAGCACAATTAGCAACGTGGGGTTTTGCGATTCTAAGGGAGTGCGGTGCAACCTTTTCCAAGAATATCATATGGATTTTTCTCTACTACTCTAGGTATGTTAAGGCTATCCCTTCTTTCTTTTGGCATGATCCATACGATGCAAACGAAACATGCAAATGCACAACTTCCATAAATGACTCTATTCATAGAAATGCTAGAGATGCTTATGTTTTTGATTCTCCATGTGTCATACTATTCTATCATCTCTTCATGGGTCTCAGGAAAATACGTAAGTTGAAAAAGTTTACTTCATGATATTATTCAAACGCATAATGGTCCTATGACATTCCGAGAGATTTAATTGACGTACTTCTCATGCATTGCATTCATTTATATATGTACATTGACCCATGACAAGATGGCGTTATATACGCATATATATGTATATTATATGTATATAGGATATGGGAAAAAGGTGATGACGTTATATACGCACCACCACCTGATCAGCTGGTATACGTTGATGATTTTGCCGACCGGATGATGTTATGAAACATGTACCTATGAACGACATGACATTCATATGCATATGCATGACACTATAATTATTTCATGAATTACAAAGTTATCCAGACTTACAGGTTGAGTCATTTATTCTATATCTCCTCCATGTCTGTTATGCACTTATTTATATGCCTTACATACTCGGTACATTATTTGACTGACGTCCCTTTTGCCTGGGGAAACTACATTTCATGCCCGCAGGTCCTGATAAACAGGTCGAGAGCCCTCCAAGTAGGCTATCAGCTCAGCGGAAGATGTTGGTGCGCTTCATTTGCTTTGGAGTTACTTGTTTAGTTAGTATGATTTAGACGTGTACTGTTTGGTATGGCGGGACTCTGTCCCGACCTTTATGAAAATTATGTATTCTTAGAGGCTTGTAGACAAATGTCATGTATGTAAAAGGTTGTATGGCCTTGTCGGCCTATGTTCAGTATACCAGTGGTTATTTTGGCCTTATAGGCCCGTATGTCTTATGTATAAGTTGGTATCGCATTTTGTATTCTACTTATCTCACAGCAGCCTTCCGGCTCAGTTATATATGATAGTATGACATGAAAGGATACGTTATGTTGGTACTCGATTGAGTAAGGTACCGGGTGCCCATCGCGGCCCATCAGTTCAGGTCGTGACATGTCTGTTGGAAATAAACCAGCCCGCGTCATAGAATCCATAAACCGCAGCACACGACCATGACCTCCTAGAATCCTAGTGCCGACATGAAATCCACTGGGGTCGGCTCCACTACAGGCACCTGACCCTGCTCCTCAATAACATGATCCTCCACTAGATCCATTGGTGGCACAATTAGAGCAACTCTAGGACGCCCTCGTCCCTTACTATGAGCTAGAGCCCTCCCTTGGTCTCTGCCTCGGCCTCTAACAACAAAGGGAGCAGCTCCTCCACGGTTGGGTACATCTGCCATGCCGTTCTCACCATATGTGAGAAAATAATAGAAAGATACTTAGCACAACATCAACTTCACGATAGGAGATGAAGAAAGAGTAGTTTCCTAAAACCCTATAGCCTCTCGAAGATAAGTACGGACGTCTCCGCACCGATCCGCAAGACTCTACTAGGCCTGCTCATGACTTGTGAGACCTACGTGAACCTAGTACTCTGATACCATGTTGTCACGATCCAATTTCCCTCATAGGCCGTTATGGCGCCAAACGTCGTTGCTAGGCAAGCCAACGGTGAACTAGCCATGTATTTTTTTAATAGTTTCAAAGTAGTTGATTTTTATTTATTAAGTAAATGAGAAGTAGAATATTTAATAAAGTAAAGGGTAAACTAGTGAAAGATCAAATACGCAGAAATAAATACTCAAAATCATAAAGTGTCTACTAGCATGTTCCCAAGGTCCAGTATCACAAGTGTATGAGCAACTAGTAGAATATACAAAATACCTATGCTATTGTCTGAAATAAGATAGACAGAAAGTAAATACAAAAGAGAGACTGTGGGTGCTGCAGAATGGACTCAGAGAGAAGCTCACCACTATGCCTCAGGGTATCGGGGGTGCGCGCCTCAATGAATGCCAGATGCACCTACCACAGATCCTACACGATTAGTTCAGAAGTGTAGCATAAGTACATAAACACCATGTACCTAGTAAGTATCTAGTACAACCTCTAAGAAGTAGTGATGAGGGTCGACATTGACACTTACTATGGGCCAAATAATAAAAATACAGAAATTCTAAATAGGCATGAATATATGAATAATAATAATAGAATATTCAACAATGAATAAATGGTTGTTTAACTGATAGTCAATTTAAAAATCTCCAATTGACACATGCTAACTTTAACAATTTCAGGCCATTAAATAAATTATAACCTCTCAAGCCATAAAATAATGTCAAGTGTATTAGGGCTCCAAGCATTATCATGCACGATTTATGCAGAGGTCGTACAACCCGATCCAGAACAATGTGTGCACTATCGAGGGTCGAACGACACGAACCATAGATGCATCTATTATACTGCCGCTGCGAATGGACGTTCCGATAAGAGTAGTGTTATTGTACTTCCAAGGCGAACATCCCGATCCTATAAGAGTAGAGAAGTTTACCTCGCTCGCGGAAGTACTTGCGACGCGAGAGAAAATGGATTTCTTAGAGTTATTAAGTATTCCTCAATTCTTCCAAAAATAAGAAATCTAAGTTGAGAATTGCAACTTTAAAATCCCTAGCCTCAGCTCTATTCAAGACAATTAATATGCATAATAAACACAATAGTACAATTAAAGGTTTGATGTGGATCTAAGTCTACCCGAACACCTCATGGAATATAGCTATGCAGGGACTCTTGTCACATAGTGTGTACGTAGCTCCCCACACAAGTAATACACAATAAGATACACCTAAGGGGATGAGTTTCCTCTTACAAGGTTAGGCAAGAGACTTACATCGTTCTTAAGCTCACTTCCGATCCATAAATCCGCTATAATGCCTCAGATTGGTGCCAAACAACTCGAAACTAGCCAAATATTATATAAATTAATAAATATACACTCACGAATTTATGATTTATCTATTAGAGAAATTACCCAACCCAAATTGGAAGATTCCTAAAATTCACCCCCAGGCCCATGTGCCCGAATTTCGGAAATTTTCGAAGATAAATATTACCCATAACCTTATGAACTCAAATCTATAATTCTACCCAATTCCACAATTATTTTCGTGGCTAAATCCCATTTTTATCAAAACCTAGTTTTTTCAACAATCTCCTAAAATTTAAATATTTTACATGTTAAAATCTACCCATAATCTATGTATTAAACTTACATTGGGTAGGAATTACTTACCTTCAATAGCTAGGTGAAAATCCCTCTCCAAGAAGCTCCAAAATCGGCCAAGGAAATGAAAAATTAGAGAAAATGGCCAAAGTCCCGTTTTAAAAACATTCTGCCCAGGTCTATGCCTTCATCTCGATCGCGGACAAGCCCTCACGATCGGGAAGAAAAACTGATGAACCCAGAAAAATTCCTATTCGCGACGGCGAGAGGACACTCGCGAACGCAATGCACTGGGCCGCCTCCTCATCACGAATGCATGCCCTTACTCGAACGCGTAAAGCAACTGGGTTTCCCAGGCCCAAGCCCTTGACTCTACCCAAACGCGAAGGAAACTGGCCACAAGCTTCACGAAAGCGACCACGACTTTGCGAACATGAAGAACAAACCACCCAGTCTCCAATTCCTTCTTCGTGATCGCGTGGTTTCCTTCGTGTTTGCGAAGAAGGAAGCTAGAATAGCACACCAGCATATTTTTGACTTAGCTCCGAGTGGTCCGAAATGCACCCGAGCCCCTTGGGACCCTATGCAGATGCCCCAACAAGTCTTTAACTATTATACGGACCTAGTCGAACTCTCGAAATATGAGAACAACATCCAAACTAAGAATCGTACCCCTAAACCAAATTGAATCAAATTATGAACTTTAAGTTTTCAACTTGCTCCGAACGCGCCGATTCAGGCTTAGACTACTCGGAATGACACCAAATTTTATGCGCAAGTCTCAAATCACCATACAGAACTATTCCCAAGCTCGAAATCTCAAGCGAAGCTCGATAACACAAAAACCTACTCTGAACCAAACTTAAAGAACTTGAAAACCTTCAATTTTCCAACTTTCAATATTAAGACACGAAACGCTCCTGGGTCATCCGAAACTTGATCCGAACATATGCCCAAGTCCAAAATCATCATACAAACCTATTGGGACCGTCAAATCCCAGCCCCGAGGTCGTTTACTCAAAATGTTGACTCGAGTCAAGCTTAACCATTTTAAGCCAATATTAAGGAACTTGGTGTTCTGATTTCAACCCTAGCCCTTCCAATCCTGAACTAACCATCCCCGCAAGTCATAAATAGTAAAAGCACATACAGGAGTCTTAATTAGGAGAACGGGGATACAGAAAGCAAAACGACCGGTCGGGTCGTTACATTTTTGGTCGAGTAATAGGTGAAGATCCAGTTGAAGATACCCTTTTCACACCAGTTGAAGTTCCTCTTCCTTTTGGTATTGTACACCTTCCTCTATGAGCAGTTTGAGGAATAACATATAGGAATACATCCCTGGTAGGTCAAATTTCTGTACTACTAACCTTTCCTCTACCCCTTTCCTTACCCCTTCCTCCCGTAGTTGCACTTGTTTGGGTACCATTGCCACTTCCCCCGGTCACCCTACTCGTTTGGGTACCATTGCCACTTCCCCAAGTAGTTGCACCAGTTGGTGTAGCAATTCCCCTTCCGCTGCCCCTTCCTCTGCCTCTTCCATTGCTTGCCTTTGAAACCTTCTAGAATTGCTTTTTTCTTTCTTCACCCCTCCATTTCTTTGACTAATTGGACCATATGTGCCTTGTACACATCCTGACTTCTGCATCAGGCAACAAGTCTTTCACAGCTACCAAAAATCCCTACATTAAAATATAGGACGAATAAAACATTAGGAATTAGAACAAACAAAGGTACTACTGTTAACAAGCATGAATAGCAAAACATTTACCTTCTGCATGTCTAACATAACTGTTAAACCTTGACCATATCCCAGGCGCAAATCTTCCATTAAGTGTCCAATGAACCAGCTCCATGAATGTTTGGTCTCATGGTGTACAACAACCCATGCAGTAAGAAACGTCTGATGGTTCCTATTTCTTCCTATAACAACCAATAATTCACCCTTGCAATGTCCTTTTAGAAAACACCCATCAAAAACAATGATCTTCCTACAACCTTATAGCCAACATTTCTTCAAGGCATCAAAAAAACATAAAAGTACTTAAACAAGTTCTTACCAGGCTGTGATTCTCTATCAGTTTTTACCCAACAAGAGCTACCAGGATTTGTTTCTTTAATACTGTCAAGATATTCACAAAGTATAGCAAACTCCAACTTCCAATCCCCCATAAGTTTTATAAAAACTATTTGTTTGGCCCTATAAGCAATTGTTCTTCCTACTTACAATCCCAAATTCTCTGTAACAAGTTCCTGAATTTCCCAGATCCTCATATAAGGTGAAACAGTTAGCTCTTTTTTGAATTTGTTAGCAATGTACTTGAAATTGCACAACTTGTTTGTGTTTAATGGTTGACACTTGTGAACAGGGTATTATTTTTTCACCATAAAGTCATTAGAATCCCTATCAATAATAGCAAACAACTCCCATCTGCATCTTTTATGTTTCCACCTTACCCTTACTCTATGATTCTCATTAGGTCTAAGCTTCAATTGAACCTTGTACTCAATTGCATAATCAGCCACTGCCTTCCTAAATACCTTAGCATTCCAAATACCATGCCCAAGTCAAATATTGAAACTACACAGTCTGGGTCATATCTAACCTTTGTGCTTTTCTTCTGCTTGGAATGTCAACACCTGGCTCAAAGTCCACATCTAGCTCTTCACTAGTGTCATCACTTCTAACATCTCAACTATCTATGAATTCCTCATCACTTCATAATCTTCCAGCATATTTCTGTCGTTTTTTCACCCCTATATCTTCAAAACCACTATCAATTCTAGCTTCTCCGATTGGTACTCCAACAGTTTCAGCTTGTCACTTTCTTCTACTAACCTTCTTTTTATTTCTCCTATCATTTCTTATGACTCTCAACTCTTCATCAACCTCACTATCATCCTCATCAGGAATTTCATCTACATCAGACTCACTACTAGTCACATCTGATTCAACCCCTTCTTCACCACCTATAACTTCATTTTCTGCAATAACAGAGCCATCTTCCTCAACAATAACATCCTCTACGACACCAACATTTGGTTCTTCAGCAGAAAGATCATCAACAACAACACCATCATGTGACTCTTCAAGTGGAGGCTCTTCAAGAGGCTGTTCTATATTTGTATTATCTGGAACACCTTCAGTTGTTTCCCTAGATGACTTATTTATTGAGTCACTACTATCTTGAGTAATTTTTGGCCCACATAAATAGCCAGCTGGGACAACTGCGTCAACAACCTCATCAATAATATGTAAAACATACACATTTAGTTTCCTATCAGTACAATGGCAACCAATATTATATAATTTTTTGTCATTTTCCACCAACACAAATTCTTTAGTATTAGGGTTAAAGACAAAAAAAAATCTCAATAGTGTGGTACCCCAGCCCCCTTGTATAATAACCAAATTTAAAAAGGGAAAAGTGGTCCTGATCAATAGAAAATTCATTCACCTCTATATTGGTGACATATTTTGCGTCTAGAGGTTCGGTAAAGGTTCAACCATGTGGAAAGAGTACAAGAATAAAGGTGTCCCCAGACATACTTTACCCTATATTGACAAAGACAAAGCAAGAAAAAACAAAGGCAAGTCAGAAAGATTCGTCAAAAAAGAAGAGAAAAAACTCGAAATTTGGGTCTGACATTTCAAAACCAAATTACTAACACGCACCCAAAATAAACAACAAATGGCTAAGGATAAACAACAAATGTTGCTTACCAGTACCAAAAGGAAGACAAAGAATGGAAGCCAATGGATTTGAGAGCATGAACAAGTGATTCAGAAGATGAAAATCGTCAGGTTAGGATTTTTCTTCTTTTTACGGACCAATGGAGATAAAAAATGGGGATGGATTATTAGTGTATAATAACTTTGTGACGGGTCAACCTGGTACCCAGGTAAATTACATGGACAATAGATCCACATGGCGTACATCTATTTGGCTGAAATTACACATGGACAATGCTTGCACACATGGGCTATTGTTTTAATATGGGTCGGGATTTTAGCATTTAAGTGGCACACTAAAGGATTGTGTCACGACCCAAATACTAGCCTGTCGTGATGGCACCTAACGCGGTACTAGGCAGGCCGACATTTCGAAATAATTCCAACAATTTTAATAGAAATTGAGTCAAAGCAGTTTAAATAATAAGGGTTCTCATAAATAGGGCAGAAACCCAAAAACGAAATTCCCAACATCGGGGTGTCACTGAGTACATGAGCATCTAAATATCACAAGTCTGGAAAATAGTGTCTATGATAGTCCGAAACTAAATACAATAAGCGGAAAGATAGGGAAAGAGAAACAAGGTCTGCGAATGCCAGACAACTACCTTGGAATCTCCAACGATCGAGCTGCACAAAGAAATCAACACCCACCGTGTTCGGAAACACCTGGATCTGCACACGCAATGCAGGGTGTAGCGTGACTACAACCAACACATATAGTAATAAGACTAAATAAGGAACTGAACGTAGTGACAAGATTTACAGTTCCAGTTCAATTAAAGTAATTTCAACATAGGAAGGTAGGCATGCTTTCAAGTTCGGAAATTTAGGTCAAATCAGTTAATCCATGTCAAGTTCAAGTGAAACAGAATATAATATCTCTCAGAAACTTCATGACAGTGATATGTGACAGCTAAGTGCAACAGTAATGAAGTTAAATGCATCCTCTCAGAGCAACAATCACTCAACCCTCCCATTCACTCCAACCTCACAATCACTCATTCCTCACAGTCACTTATTTCTCTCACTCGCTCAACACTTGGCACTCGGCACTCAGTAGGTACCTGTGCTCACTGGGGGTGTGTACAGACGTCGAAGGGGCTCCTTTAGCCCAAGCGCTATATCAAGCCAATCATGGCAAAAATCAATGAAACATGCTGCGGCGTGCAGTTTGATCCCATAAATATCCTCACAATCAGGCCCTCGGCCTCACTCAGTCATCAACCTCTGCAGTCTCTCGGGCTCTAAAAAATCATGGAAATCAGCCCAAATAGAAATACATAATGTATCAACAAGGAAAAATTGATACTAAGATATGATATGCAAGTAAAACGGAGACTGAGTACAAACTGCAATTTAGTAGATAATTTAACTTGTAACACGACCTTTGTGGGTCCCTACAGTACCAACACATAGCCTAAACATGATTTCTAACATGGTTTGTAGTTCAATTGCTAGAACACATGGAGAATATACGAATAAACAACAGATTATTCAACTATAAAATTCCATGGAACTGACCAAGTCACAATTACTATGGTGCACGCCCACACGCCTGTCACCTAGCATGTGCATCACCTCCAAAACCAAACATATGACACATAATACGGGGTTTCATACCCTCAGAACCAAATTTAGAACTGTTACTTACCTCAATCCGAGAAACTCTCTACTCCAACACACCCTTGCCTCAGGAAACGGCTTCGAATGCCTCGAATCTAGCCATAAACAATTCGATATAATCAACACGGGCTAAAGGAATCAATTCCATAAGAAAATACTACATTACTAATCAAAAGCCAAAAGTCGACTCAAAGTCGGCCTCCGGTCCCACATCTCAAAATCCAACAAAAATTAGAAAACCCGAAGCCCATTCAACCACGACTCCAACCATACCAAATTTATGAAAATTCGACACCAAATCGCAACCCAAATCCACAAATCAAACTATCCAAATCCCTGGCCTCAACCTCCAAAATTCCACCTTAAATACACATAAACTAGGTGGGAAATTCTACGGGGAAACAAGATTATTAATTAAAATTAGCACAAGAAACTTATCTGAAGAAACCCCTCGAAAATCCGCTCAAAAATTGCCAATTCCCATGCTTGAAATGTTCAAAATAAAGAAAAACACGGAACTATCATTTTTAAATGTTCTGTCCAGCCTTTCCGCTTCTGCGGACACATAACCACATCTGTGGCGTCGCAAAAGCGACCAAATTTCCGCTTTTGGGGTTTTCCTTCGCTTATGCGGCCCATGATCCCCTTCTGCGGACTCGCTTCTGCGAGCCACCAAGCCACTTTTGCGGACCCAGCTCCCTGCTCCATTCCGCTTTTGTGCTCCCATAGCCGCATCTGCGGACGCACAGGTGCGACAAATCCTTTGTACCTGCGACCACCTGCACACTCCCCTCCAAACTTGCATCTGCGCAACTCTACCCGTACTTGCGAACTCGCACCTGCGATCAAAGCTCCACAGGTGCGATTACACCAGCTGACTCCAGCTTCAGCAACCTCTCAAATTCAACTTTTGATCCGTTAACCATCTGAAACCAACCCGAGGCCCACGAGACCTCAATCAAATATACCAACAAGTCCTAAAACACGATACGAACTTAGTCGAGCCCTCAAATCACCTCAAACAACATCAAAAACACGAATTGCACCCCAATTCAAGCCTATTGAAACTAAGGAATTCCAACTTCTACAAACAATGCCAAAACCTATCAAATCACGTCCGATTGACCTTAATTTTGCACACAAGTCACAAATGACACCACGAACCTACTCCAACTTTCAGAACTCCAATCCGACCCCGATATAAGAAGTTCTACTCCCGGTCAAACTTTCCAAAAATCCAACTTTTGCCATTTCAAGCCTAATTCAACTACGGACCTCCAAATCACAATCCAGACACGCTCCTAAGTCCAAAATCACCCAACGGAGATAACAGAACCATCAAAATTCCATTCCGGAGTCGTTTACACATAAGTCAACATCCGGTCAACTACTTCTACTTACGCTTCCAACTTTGAGAATAAGTATCTCAATTCATTCCGAAATCCCTCTAGACCCGAACCGACTAACCCGGTAAGTCACGTGACAGCTATAAGGCACAAAATGAGCGGTAAATGGGGGAACAGGGCTGCAACTCTCGTAATGACCGGCCGGGTTGTTACATCCTCCCCCTATTAAGGAAACGTTCACCATCGAACTGGTCTAGAAACATACCTGGAGCTCAAATAGGTGTGGATATCTGCTCTGCATCTCTCGCTCGGTATCCCAAGTAGCCTCCTCAACTGGCTGACCTCTCCACTGCTCCTTCACTGAAGCTATGTTCTTTGACCTCAACTTTTAGACTTGCCGATCCAAAATGGCCACCAGCTCCACATCATAAGTCAAATCACCATCCAACTGAACCGTGCTGAAATCCAAAACATGAGACGAATGACCGACATACTTCTGGAGCATTGAAACATGAAACACCGGATGCACACTCAACAAACTGGGTGGAAAGGCAGGCTTGTAAGCCACCTCTCCAATCCTCTGAGGTACCTCAAATGGACCAATATACCGAGGGCCCAAGTTGCCCTTCTTCCCGAAACTCATAACACCCTTCATGGCTGAAACCTTGAGCAGTACCTTCTCCCCAACCATGAAAGCAACATCATGAACCTTCCTATCAGCGTAACTTTTCTGTCTAGACTGCACCGTGCGAAGCTGATCCTGAATATATTTAATCTTGTCCAAAGCATCCTGAACCAAGTCACTACCCAATAGCCTAGCCTCACCCGACTCAAACCAACCCACAAGAGATCGGCATCGTCTCCCATACAAAGCCTCATATAAAGCCATCTGAATTGTTGACTTGTAGCTGTTGTTGTGGGAAAACTCCGCGAGCAACAGGAACTGATCCGAAGAACCCGCCAAAATTAATGACACAAGCACGTAGCATGTCCTCCAATCTCTGAATAGTGCGCTCGGATTGTTCGTCCATCTGAGGGTGAAATGCTGTACTCAACTCAACCTAGATGCCCAACTCTCGTTGTATTGCTCTCAAAAACTACGATGTAAACTGTGTGTCCCGATCTGAAATGATGGACACTGGCACACCGTGAAGGCGAGCAATCTCGCGGATGTAAATCTCAACCAGCCGCTCCAAATAATAAGTAGTCCCAACTGGAATGAAGTGCGCAGACTGGTCAGCCAATCCACAATCACCAAAATAGCATCGAACTTCCTCGAAGTCCGTGGGAGCCCAACTACAAAATCCATGGTGATACACTCCCATTTCCACTCTGGAATCTCTAGACTCTAAAGCAATCCACCCGGTCTCTGGTGCTCATACTTTACATGCTGACAATTAAGGCACCGAGCTACAAACCCCACTATATCCTTCTTCATTCTCCTCCATCAACGGTGCTACTTTAAGTCCTGGTACATCTTCGAGGCACTCAAATGAATGGAATACCTTGAACTGTGGGCCTCCTCAAGAATTAACACACATAGACCATCTACATTGGGCACACATATCCGGCTTCGCATCCTCGACACCCCATCATCCTCAATAGTAACATCTTTGGCATCATCGTGCTGAACCTTGTCCTTGAGGACAAGCAAATGAGGATCATCATACTGGCGCTCTCTGATGTGATCATATAAGGAAGACCGAGAAGTCACATAAGTAGAAAAAGATACGGGGAAGGCACTAAATAGAGGATCGGGGCTATTACTCTCAAAATGACCGGTTGGGTCGTTGCAGTTACTTACCTCAATCTGAGCAAGTCTCTACTCCAACACACATTTGCCTCGTGAAATAGCCTCCGAGTGCCTCAAATATAGCCATAAACAACTCAATATGATCAATACGAGATAAATGAATCAATTCCATAAGAAAATACTATATTATTAATCAAAACCCAAAATTCGACTCAAAGTTGGCCCCCGGGCCCACCTCTCACAAAACCCGAAAGCCCATTCAAACGCGAGTCCAACCATACCAAATATAGCAAAATCCGACCCAAATCACCACCCAAATCCCCAATTCAAACTCTCCAAATCCCTAGCCTCAACCTCCCAAATTCCACCTTATATACACACAAACTAGGTGGGAAATTCCATGGGGAAACAAAATTATTGATTAAAAATGAGCACAAGAGACTTACCTCAAGAAACCCCTAGAAAATCCTCTCAAACATCGCGAATTCCCGTGCTTAAAATGTTCAAAATGAAGAAAAACATGGAACCCTCATTTTTGAATGTTCTGCCCGGCCTTTCCGCTTCTGTGGTCATTAAACAGTATCTACTGCATCGCAGAAGCGAGCAAATTTTCGCTTCTATGATTTTCCTTTGCTGTGGTCCATGAATCCGTTCCTGTGGACTCGCTTCTGCGAGTCACCAAGCCACTTCTACGGACCCAGCTCCCAGCTCCATTCCGCTTCTACGCTCCCATAACCGCATCTATAGCTACACAAGTGCGACAAATCCTTCGCACCTGCGACCACTGCACACTCCCCCCCAATCTCGCTTCTGCGCAACTCAACTCGCACCTGCGACCAATGCTCTGCAGGTACATTACACAGGCAGACTCGAGCTTCAGCAACCTCTCAAATTCAACTTTTGATCCCTTAACCATCCGAAACCAACCCGAGGCCCCCGGGACCTCAACCAAGCATACCAACAAGTCCTAAAACGTAATACAAACTCAGTCGAGCACTCAAATCACCTAAAAACATCAAAAACACGAATCGCACCCCAATTCAAGTCTATTGAAACTAAGGAATTTCAACTTCTACAAAAACGACGTCGAAACCTATCAAATCGCGTCCGATTGACCTTAAATTTTGCACACAAGTCACAAATAACACCACCGACCTACTCCAACTTTCAGAACTCCAATGCGACCTCGATATCAAAAAGTTCACTCCCGGTCAAACATTTCAAAAATCCAACTTTCGCCATTTCAAGCCTAATTCAACTACGGACTTTCAAATCAGAATCCGGACACGCTCCTAAGTCCAAATCACCCAACGGAGCTAACAGAACCATCAAAAGTCAATTCCGAAGTCTTTTACACATAAGTTAATATCCGGTCAACCATTTTAACTTAAGCTTCCAACCTTAAGACTATGTGTCTCAATTCATTTCGAAATCCCTCCAGACCCGAACCGACTAACCTGGCATGTCACATGACAGCTATAAGGAACAAAATGAGCAGTAAATAGGGGAACAAGGCTACAACTCTTGAAATGACCGGCCGGGTTGTTACATCCTCCCCCTCTTAAACAAACGTTCATCATAGAACAGGTCTAGAAACATACCTGGAGTCTCAAATAAGTGTGGATATTTGCTCCGCATCTCAACTTTCAGACCCGTCGATCCAAAATGGCCATCAGCTCCACATCATAAGTCAAATCACCATCCAACTGAACCGTGTTGAACTCCAAAACATGAGATGGATCAACGACATACTTCTGGAGCATAGAAACATGAGACACTGGATGCACACTCGACATATTGGGTGGCAAGGCAAGCTTGTAAGCCACTTCTCCAATCCTCTGAGGTACCTCAAATGGCCCAATATACCGATGGCTCAACTTGCCCTTCTTCCCGGATCTCATAACACCCTTCATGGGTGAAACCTTCAGTAGTACCTTCTCTCTAACCATGAAAGAAACATCACGAACCTTCCCACTGACGTAACTTTTCTGTCTAGACTGCGCCGTGCGAAGCCGATCCTAAATCAATTTAACCTTGTCCAAAGCATCCTGAATCAAGTCATTACCCAATAGCCTAGCCTCACCCGACTCAAACCAACCCACAGGAGATCGGCACCGTCTCCCATACAAAGCCTCATACGGATCGATCTGAATGCTCGATTGGTAGCTATTGTTGCAGGCAAACTCTCTGAGTGGCAGGAACTGATCCGAAGAACCCCCAAAATCAATGACACAAGCGCGTAGCATGTCCTCCAATATTTGAATAGTGCGCTCGGACTGTCCATTCATCTGAGGGTGAAATGCCATACTCAATTCAACCTAGATGCCCAACTCTCGCTGTACTGCTCTCTAAAACTATGATGTAAACTGCGTGTCCCGACCGGAAATGATGGACAGTGGCACACCGTGAAGGCGAACAATCTCGTGGATGTAAATCTCATCCAACCGCTCCGAAGAATAAGTAGTCCCAACTGGAATGAAATGTGCGGACTTGGTCAGCCAATCCACAATCACCCAAATAGCATCGAACATCCTCGAAGTCCGTGGGAGCCCAACTACAAAATCCATGGTGATACGCCCCCATTTACACTCTGGAATCTCTAGCCTCTGAAGCAATCCACCTGGTCTCCAGTGCTCATACTTTACCTGCTGACAGTTAAGGCACCAAGCTACAAACCCTACTATATCCTTCTTCATTCTCCTCCACCAATAGTGCTGCCTTAAGTCCTGGTACATCTTCGAGGCACAGGATGAATGGAAACCGCGAACTGTGGGCCACCTCAAGAATTAACACGCGTAGCCCATCGATTTTGGGCGCACATATCCGGCTCCACATCCTCGACACCCCATCATCCTCAATAGTAATATCTCTGGCATCCCCGTGCCGAACCTTGTCCTTTAGGACAAGCAAATGAGGATCATCATACTGGTGCTCTCTGATGCGATCATATAAGGAAGATCGAGAAACCAGACAAGCTAGAACCCGACTGGGCTCCGAAACATCTAGTCTCACGAACTGGTTGGCCAAGGCTTGAACATCAACTACAAGAGGTTTCTCACTAACAGGAATGAATGCAAGGCTACACATACACATCGCCTTCCTACTCAAGGCATTGGCAACCACATTGGCCTTCGCGGGATGATACAGAATAGTGATATCATAATCCTTTAGGAGCTCCAACCATCTCTGTTGCCTCAAATTTAGATTCTTTTGTTTGAACAAGTGCTGGAGACTCCGATGATCCGTAAATACCTCACAAGAACACTTTTAGAGATAATGCCTCCAAATCTTTAATGCATGAACGATGACAACCAACTCCAAATCATGAACCGGGTAGTTCTTCTCATGGGGCTTCAATTGACGCGAAGCATATGCAATCACTCTACCCTCCTGCATCAAGACACACTCAATACCGATCCGAGAAGAATCACAGTACACTGTATAAGAGCCTAAAGCTAAAGGCAAAACTAGAACCGGAGCTGTGGTCAAGGCAGTCTTGAGCTTCTGAAAGCTCTCTTCACACTCATCCGACCACCTGAATGTAGCTCCTTTTGGGTCAATTTGGTCAAGGGAGATGCAATATACGAGAAACCCCCCACTAAACGACGATAATAACCGGCTAGGCCGAGAAATCTCCGAATCTCCATAGTCGAGGACGGTCTGGGCCAACTCTGAACCGCCTCTATATTTTTTTGGATCCACCTGAATCCCTTCAGTGGAAACCACGTGCCCAAAGAATGCCACTGAACTAAGCCAAAACTCACACTTGGGAACTTGGCATAAAGCTTCTACTCCCTCAACCGCTGAAACTCAATCCTCAAATGCTGAGCATGATCCTCCTGGCTACGAGAGTACACCAGGATATCATCAATGAATACTATGACAAACGGGTCAAGATAAGGCTGAAATACACGGGTCTTGAATGCCGTCTTTAGAATACCCGAGTCCCGAATCTTCAACTAGTGATACCTAGACCTCAAGTCAATCTTAGAGAACACCCTCGCTCCCTGAAGTTGGTCGAATAGATCATCAATGCGCGATAAAGGATACTTGTTCATGATTGTAACTTTGTTCGACTGCCTATACTCGATGCATATCCGTATAGTACCATCCTTCTTCTTCACAAACATAACTGGTGCACCCCAAGATGACACACTAGGCCTAATAAACCCCTTATCAAGAAGTTCTTGAAGCTGCTCTTTGAATTCCTTCTACTCATCATATACCTTACAATATGGAGGAATAAAAATGGGTTGAGTGCCCGACACGAAGTCAATACCAGAATCAATATCCCAGTCGGGCGGCATGCCCGATAGGTCTGCAGGAAACTCATCCGAAAAATCACGTACCACCGAAACAGAATCAATAGTGGGGGTATAAGCACCAACATCCCTCACAAAGGCCAAATAAGATGAACAACCCTTCCCAATCATCCGTTGGGCTTTCAAATATGCAATCACTCTACTGGGAACATAGTCTAGAGAACCTCTACACTCGATCCTTGGCAACCCCAGCATCGCCAACGTCATGATCTTAGCATAACAATCCAAAATAGCATGACATGGAGACAACCAATACATACCCAAGATCACGTTGAAATCAACCATACTAAGCAATAAGAGATCAACTCTAGTCTCCAATCCTCCAATAGTCACTACACACGACCGATATGCACAGCCCACAATAATAGTATCGCCCACTGGCGTAGATACATGAACAGATGAAACTAAGGACTTACGGGGCATATCCAGATAATGAGTAAAATACAATGATACATATGAATAAGTGGAACCTAGGCCAAATAATATAGAGGCATCCCTGTGGCATACTGAGACAATACATGTGATCACTGTGTCTGAAGCAATAATATCTGGCATGGCAGGAATAGCATAGAATCGGGCCTGACCAACACTTGATCGGCCTCTCCATCTAGGGCGACCTTTGGCTACCTGGGCCTCACCCCGAGCTGGCTGGGCGGGTGTTGAAGTAACTGGTGCGGAAGTCGCAGCCTGACTCCTCTACTGCAGTGGACCTCGCAGGTGACGAGGGCACTGCTCAATATATGCCCAAACTCCCCGTAATCGAAGCAACGCCCTGATGTTGGTGGTGGGGACTAAAGGGAGCCCCAAGAACGGGATAACTGCTAGAAAGACCTGGCATAGATGAACCCTGAACCGATGGAGCACATGACGAACTTTGAGCTGGAAGGGCACTGAGAGATGACTGACCTTGATGAGCACTGTATGAACCATGGCTGGATAATCCACCATGGTGAACTGGACGAGCTGTCTGAGCGTGCCTAAAAGGACGACCCTACTGTGGTAGAACTGACCCCTCGAAGGAACAATGCTGAAACCACCCGATCCACGAGGCCACTTGGCCTTCCTCTCTCCATGCTCCTAACTACGGACCGTCTCTATCTACCGAGCAATGTCAACTACCTCGTCAAAAGTAGCACCAGATACCCTCTCCCGAGTCATAAGCAACCACAACTGATATGTGAGGCCATCAATGAACCTCCTAATCCTCTCCCTATCAGTGGGAACCAACCAAACTGCATGACGAGCAGACTCTGAAAACCTCATCTCGTACTGCGTTAGAGACATGCCCTCCTGATGTAGCTACAATAACTGTCTTCGCAGCTCCTTACTGCGAGACTGGATACAAACTTCTCCAAGAAGAGAACGGAGAACGCCTTTCATGTAAGTGGTGCTGCACCAACCAGCCTGCGCCTCCCATAAGCCTCCCACCATCTGAAGGCAGCTCTAGTAAACTGAAAATTAATGAACGAGACCCTAGTAGTCTCCAAAATACCCGTCGTGCGAAGAATCCACTAGCACTTATCCAAGAAGCCCTGGGAATCCTATGACTCAACCCCGCTAAATGATGAAAGTTGAAGCCTTCCAAACCTTTCGAGTCTCCTCTTCTAATCATCAGTCATAACAGGAACCACCTGGGCCTAAGCAGCTACAACCGACTGGGCCGGTAGTACCCCCAGCATTTGAAGTCCCTGCATCACTTGCTTTGGAGTACGGGCGACTGGAGTCAGAGTAGCTCCCTCAACTTGAGAAGTTGCTGCTGCGGCCGGAACAGAGATCGCCTGAAAGGCTGGTGCACACGGTCAAATTCTAGGCCAAAGCTTCCTGAAGGCCTGGAATCACAATGGGCACAGCTGGTGCCTGAGCTAGCCACGCTGGCTCACCCACATCTGGAAAATGCTCCTGAGCTGGAGCAACTGGTGATTCTGCAGGTACTGCCCTAGCTGTTGTATGAGCTGCACCTCTGCCCCTACCACGGCCCCTACTGCGACCTCAACCTCTCGCGGCCCTAGCTGGTGGTATTGGTGGTTGTTCATCCTGTCCGGTAGCACGTGTCCTCACCATCTATGAGAGAATAGAATAACACAAATTTTGTTACCGAAATCAACGAATCCGCACGACAGGAGTACAAGAATGTGAAGTTTCCTAAGTGTTTGGTAGCCTTCCGAAGATAAGTACAGACGTTTCCGTACCGATCCGCAAGACTCTACTAAACCTGCTGATGACTCGTGAGACCTATATAACCTACGCTCTGATACCAACTTGTCACGACCCAAAAACTAGCTTGTCGCGATGGCGCCAAACGTGGAACTAGGCAAGACGACATTTCAAAATATTTCCAACACTTTTATCAGAAAATAAGTCAACGAAGTTTAAATAATAAAGGTTCTAGTACTATCTATGACAGTCCGAAACTAAATACAATAAGCGGAAAGATAGGGAAGGAGAGATAAGGTCTGCGAACGTCGGGCTACCTTGGAATCTCCATTGATCGAGATGCACAAAGAAATCAACACCCATCATGTCCGAAAACACCTGGATCTGCACACGAAGTACAGGGTGTAGCGTGAGTACAACCAACTCAGTAAGTAACAAGACTAAATAAGAAACTAAAAGTAGTTACGAGCTTTACAGTTACAGTTCAATTATAGTAATTTCAACATACAAATGCAGGCATGCTTCAAGTTCTACAATTTAGGTCAAATCAGTTAATTCATGTCAAGTTCAAGTGAAATAAAATATAATATCTCTAAGAAATTTCAATACAGTGATATGTGTCAGCTAAGTGCAACAGTAATGAAGTCAAATGCATCCTCTTAGAGCAACAGTCACTTAGTCTTCCCATTCACTCCAACCTCACAATCAGTCACTCATTCCTTTCAGTCGCTTAGCACTCGGCACTCGCACTCAGTAGGTACCTGCACTCACTAGGGGTGTGTACAGGCTCCGGAGCGGCTCCTTCAACCCAAGCACTATATCAAGCCAATCATCGCATAAATCAATGAAACATGCTACGGCGTGCAACCCGATCCCATAAATATCCACACAATAAGACCCTCGACCTCACTCAGTCATCAACCTCTCCTGTCTCTCGAGCTCTTACAAATCATGAAAATCAATCCAAGCAGAAATGATATAATGTATAAATAAGGAATAATAGACACTGAGATATGATATGCAAGTAAAACGATGACTGAATATAAACAACAATTTAGCAAATAATTTAACATGTAACACGGCAACACGGCCTCTGTGGGTCCCTATAGTACCAACATATAGCCTAAACATGATTCCAACATGGTTTGTAGTGCAATTGCTATAACATATGGAGAATATACGGATAAACAATAGATTATTCAACAATACAATTCCATGTAACTAACAAAGTCACAATTCCTATGGTGCACGCCCACACGCCCGTCACCTAGCATGTGCATCACCTCCAAAACCAAACACATGACACATAGTACGGGGTTTAATATCCTTAGAACCAAATTTATAACTGTTACTGTCACGACCCAAATCCTCCCTCCATGAGATGTCATGATGACACCTAGTCTCTACAACTAGGTAAGCCTAACATTTGTGGAATAATGGAAATGAAACCATAAATTTAACAACTAACTGCAACAGATATATAAATAACTGATAAAAATGCTTCTCAGCATGTACAATAACCAACTCTCGAATATACACAGAATTCCCAAAACCCGGAACATCATAAGTCACAAGCTATAGAAGAAAAACTAGTATCTCTATACACCAGAGTCTAATAAAAAGGTACAGAAAGGTAAATGACGAAGGAGGGAATAGAGAGGGACTCCGAGGTCTGCGGACGCGGAAGATATACCTTGAAGAGTCCAAATGGTCTTTGCTCACTGATGACATGGCTGATAAGAAGTATCTGGATCTGCACATAAACATATGTAGAAGAGTAGCATGAGTACACTACAACGGTACCCAGTAAGTGCCGAGCCTATCCTCGGTCGAGTAGTGATGAGGTCAGGTCAGAGCCCTACTGGTATATATAAAATACTTAAGCAGAGAAATATTGCAGTGTAATAAAAGATTGGAATTTAACAAAGAGTAAACCACAGAAAGATAACAGTACAGCACACAGGGATAAAATAGCGGGGGGGGGGGGGGGGGTTTCAACCCGTTTCGGACGATGAGCATTTCTCATAGCACGTGGCCTGTTATGTTAATGAACTATAATTTATCACTATGGATTTGCATGAAGCCAGAGTATATAATGTTGTCTATGATCATTCCAGGTCCATCGTCTCCGGAAAATGATATAGATGTGTACCTACGACCATTAATTAANGGGGGGGGGGGGGGGGGGATCTTCCGAGATACCATCTCGTAGTCCCAAAAGTAATGTGTAGGGAGATCTCCCGAGTTACCGCCTCATAGTCTCAATGGTAATGTGCAGGGAGATCTCTCGAGGTACCACCTCGTAGTCTCAAAAGTAAATGTGCAGGGGGATCTCCCAAGGTACCGTCTCGTCGTCCCAAATTAAACACACAACTCAAATCAACGAATACAGTAATTGACAACAAGAATTCTACAGCTAAGACTGATACAGATCAAGGAAAAATAGGAAAATCAGCTAGGCATGCTGCACAGAGTGCAAATAATCATTTAAAAAACGTAAACATGCAATATTAGGCTAAACAGGATAACTACACTTGCTGGTATAACCCAGTTAAGATGAAAACAGGTTACTACTTAATAAAAATCGGATTTTTACAACAAATAGCCCGTGTATGCACTCATCACCTCACGTACACGGTGCTCACATATCACAACAGTACCAAATCCTAAGGGGATTTCCTCCCACTCAAAGTTAAGCAAGCCACTTACCTCAAACCAAGCTCAATCAATCAGTAAGAATGCCTTTTCAACAATTTTCGGACTCCGAATGGCCCAAATCTAGCCAAAAGCAATTACATACCATAAATATAACTATAAGAAACTAATCTAATTAATGAAATCAAGGCTTAAGCAATAAATTAGAAAATCGCCCCGAGGCCCCCGGGACCTCACCCAAACATACCAACAAGACCTAAAACATCATACGAACTTAGTCGAGCCTTAAAATCACATCAAACAATGCTAAAAACATGAATCACCCTCCAATTCAAACTTAATGAACTTTGAAACTTCAAAATTCTACAACCGATGCAGAAACCTATCAAACCACGTCCGATTGACCTCAAATTCTACACACAAGTCATATTCGACATTACGGATACTCCAACTTTCGGAATCGGAAATTTCAAAAAGTCCACTTCCGGTCAAACTTCCCAAAAATTCAACTTTCGCCATTTCAAGCCTAAATCAGCTAAAGACCTCAAAAACACAATTTGGATGCGCTCCTAAGTCCGAAATCACCTAACGAAGCTAACAGAACCGACGAAACTCCATTCCGGAGTTATCTTCACACAGTTCTAACTAAGGTCAAAATCCTAGAACTTAAGTTTCGTTTTAGGGACTAAGTATCCCAAAGCACTCCGAAACCAAAAATAAAACCTCCCGGCAAGTCACATAAGCAGAAAAGGATACAGGGAAAGCAGTAAATAAGGGATCGGGGCTATTACTCTCAAATCGACCGGTCAGGTCGTTACGTCCACCCCTTCTAAAAACAATCGTTCGTCCTCGAACGAGCATAGAGACATACTTGAAGTGATGGAAAGATAAGGAAAACGGTTGCACATATCATGCTCGGTCTCCCAAGTCGCCTCCTCGACCGGCTAACCCCTCCACTGAAGCTGCATTGAAGCAATGTTCTTTGACTTCAACTTTCAAACCTGCCTATCCAAAATAGCCACCAGCTCTTAAACATAAAATAAATCCTTGTCCAACTGGACTGAGCTGAAATCCAACACATGAGACGGATCACCGTGATACTTTCGGAGCATAGAAGCATGGAATACCGGATGAACTCCTTCTAGACTGTGAGGCAACGCAAGCTCATAAGCAACCTCCCCAACTCGCCGCAACACCTTAAATTGACCAATAAACCTTGGACTCAGCTTGCCCTTCTTTCCGAACCTCATAACACACTTCATAGGCGAAACCCAGAGCAAGACCCGCTCTCCAACCATGAATGCAATATTGCAAACCTTCCAATCCGCATAACTCTTCTGTCTGGACTGGGCTATGCAAAGTTGATCCTGAATCACTTTAACCTTCTCCAAAGCATCCTGAACCACGTCTATACCCAAAAGCCTAGCCTCGCCCGGCTCGAACCAACCCACTGGGGACCGACACCACCTACCATACAGAGCAATATAGTGCCATCTGATTGCTCGACTAATAACAGTTATTGTAGGCAAACTCCACAAGTGGCAAGAACTGATCCCAAGAACCTCCAAACTCCATCACACACGCATGACGAATATCCTCCAATATCTGAATAGTATGCTCGGACTGTCCATCCATCTGAGGGTGAAATGTTGTGCTCAACTCGACCCAAGTACCTAACTCATGTTGTACGGCCCTCCAGAACCGTAATGTAAACTGATTACCCTGGTCAGAGATGGTAGATACCGGCACGCCATGAAGCCTGACAATCTCGCGGATATAAACTCGAGCCAGTTGCTCAGAAGAATAAGTAGTCATCACAAGAATGAAATAAGTTGACTTGGTCAGTCTGTCCACAATTATCCAAACTGCATCTAACTTCCGTTGAGTACGTGGAAGCCCAACAACAAAATCCAAAGTGATCTGCTCCCATTTCCACTCCAGAATTTCTAACATTTGAAGCAACCCACCTGGCTGCTGATGCTCATACTTCACTTGCTGGCAATTTAGGCATCGAGATACATATTCCACTATGTCCTTCTTCATTCTCCTTAACCAATAATGCTGCCTTAAGTCTTGATACATCTTTGCGGCACCCAGATAAATGGAGTACCGTGAACTGTGAGCCTCCTGGAGAATCAACTCACGCAATCCGTCTACATTGGGCATACATAGCCTACCCTGCATCCTCAATGCACCATCATCCCCAATACTGGCTTCCTTAGCATCACCGTGCTGAACCGTGTCCACAAGGATGAGCAGATGGGGGTCATAATACAGACGTTCCCCGATACGATTATAAAGAGAAGACTGGAAGACCACAAGGGCCAAAACTCGACTCGGCTAAAAAATATCCAATCTAACAAACTGGTTGGCCAAGGCCTGAACATCCAATGCCATCGGTCTCTCCGCTACTGGTAGATATGCTAAGCTCCCAAACTCTCCGCCCTGCGACTCAAGGCGTCGGCCACCACGTTGGCCTTCCCGGGATGGTATAGAATAGTGATGTCATAATCCTTAAGCAGAACCACCTCTGCTGACGCAAGTTAAGATCCTTCTACTTGAACAGATGCTGCAAACTCCGGTGATCCGTGTTGATCTCACAAAGGGACACCGTACAAATAGTGCCGCCAAATCTTCAAGGCATGAACAATAGCTGCTAACTCAAGGTCGTGGATAGGATAGTTTTTTTCATGTACCTTCAGCTGTCTGGACGCTTAGGCAATTACCTTGCAGTCCTGCATCAACACCGCACCGAGACCAATCCGCAACGCATCATAATAAACAGTATAAGAACCCAAACTTGTAGGCAATACCAATACTGGGGCTGTAGTCAAAGTTGTCTTGAGCTTTTGAAAGTTGTCCTCACACTCCTCTATCCACCTGAACGGAGCACCCTTCTGGGTCAGCCTGGTCATAGGTGCCGTAGTAGATGAGAAACCCTCAACAAAATGACGGTAATACCCCGCCAAACAAAGAAAAATCCGGATCTCCATAGCTGAAGACGGTCTGGGCCAATTCTGCACTGCTTCCACCTTCTTCGGATCAACCTTGATCCCCTCACTCGACACTACGTGACCCAAAACGCCACTAAGTCTAACCAAAACTCACACTTTGAGAAATTTGTGTATCACTTCTTTTCTCTCAAGGTCTGAAGCACAGTCCTCAGGTGCTGCTCATGATCCTCTCGACTCCGGGAGTACACTAGAATGTCGTCAATAAACACAATGATGAATGAGTCAAGATAGGGCCGAAAAACACTGTGTATCAAATGCATAAATGCTGCTAGGGTGTCGGTCAGCCCAAATGACATCACAAGGAACTTGTAGTGACCATAATGAGTCCTGAAGGCAGTCTTCGGGATATCTGGCTCCCGAATCTTTAGCTCATGATAACCTGAACGCATGTCAATCTTGGAAAACACTCTGGAACCCTATAGCTGATCAAATAAGTCATCAATACGAGGCAATGGATACATGTTCTTCACTGTAACTTTGTTCAACTGGCGATAATCAATGCACATACGCATAGAACCATCCCTTTTCTTCACAAACAAGACTGGAGCACCCAAGGTGACACACTGGGCCGAATGAAGCCCTTATCAAGTAATTCCTATAACTGTTCCTTTAACTCATTCAACTCAGGATGAGCCATACGATATAGAGGAATAGAGATGGGCTGAGTGCCTATCAACAAATCAATACCGAAGTCGATTTCTCTGTCAAGCGGCATGCCCGAATGAATCAGCTGGAAATACATTAGGGAAATCCCTCACTACTGGGACTGACTCAACTGTAGGGGTATCAATACTGACATCTCTCACATAATCTAGATACGCATCACACTCTGCTGGAAGTATAATCCAAGGTACCTCTCCACTTTAACTGGGGTAAGCCTGGCATAGCCAGCATCACGGTCATGGCGTAACAATCAATAATAGCATAATGGAGTGACAACTAGTCCATGCCTAAACTAATATCAAAGTCAACCATACTGAGCAATAATAGATCGGCTCTGGTCTCAAAACCACTAAGAACAACCAAACACAACCGATACACACGGTCAACGACAATGGAATCTCCTACAAGTGTAGACACATAAACATGAGAACTCAATGGATCACAAGATACGCCCAAATATGGAGCAAAATAAGATGACACATAGGAATAAGTTGAGCCTGGATCAAATAAAACCGACACATCTCTATGACAAACTGGAACAATACTTGTAATGACAGAGTTGGATGCAACTGCCTCTGTACAAGTTGTAAGAGCATAATATCTAGCCTAGACTCCCCCTCTAGGGCGACCTCTACCTCCTCGACCTCCACCTCGAGCTGGCTGAGCAGGTAGAGTGGTAGCAGGTGATCTAATCATAGCCTGAGGACCCGGTGGGGCACGTGGTGCCTAAGAAATCTGTGGAGGTGCACCCCTCCTAAGTCTGGGGAAATCCCTCACCATATGGCGAGCGTCGCCACACTCAAAACAAGCTCTCAAAGGGCGTGGCTGCTGTGGCTGGCTCGAGCCAGGTCTGCTTGATTGACCGCTGAAAACACCTCGTGCAAGAGGTACACTAGACACTGGTGTTGCATAATAAGGCTCTTGGGGCCTGGGAGTAGCCGGAATACCACTGGCGGCTGGAAGTGCTAAATGAAAAGCGCGACTCACATAGCCCTTACCATGGCGAACTGCAGTTGGGGCACGAGTACCATAATAAGAGCCAGACTCTCGAGACCTCTTAGCTCCCCTCTTCTCTCTCTCCCGAGAAAGCATGCCCTCCACTCTCCTAGCAATACTCGCAACCTGCTGGTATGAAATATCCATCTCCAACTCCTAGGACATGCTAATCCGGATGCTGGCATGGAGACCTTCGATAAATCGACTTTTCTCGAACTGTAGCAACCAAGGCTGGTGGATGTCTAGACAAATCACTGAAACAAATTGCATACTGTGATACAGTCATAGCACCCTGGTGCAACTGCTCAAACTCAGCGCGCCATGCTTCTCTGAGACTCTGAGGAATATACTCCCTCAAAAACATATCCGAGAACTGAGTCCAAGTAAGTGAAGCTGCCTCAGTCGGACTACCCAACTCATAAGCACGCTAGCACTAATAGGCCGCTCCTCTAAGCTGCAATGTAGTGAAAGAAACCCAACTCGACTCCGCTACACCCATAGTACGGAGGATATGGTGGCACTCCTTAAGGAAACCCTGGGAATCCTCTAACGCCAAGCCACTGAAAGTAGGAGGGTGGTACTTCTTGTACCTTTTGAGCCTACGCTGCTCCTCCTCAGAAAGTGCTACCCTACCCTCGGACTGAACTGGGGTTATCGGCGGTACTAGTACAATCTCTGGAATCTGATCGACCTCAACCCGCTGCTCTGGGGTGTGGGCGCCGGGAGTTTATGCTCCTCCCCTGGCATATGATGTGGTGGGAGCAAGGGGAATCAACCCTGCCTGAGCTAGAGAACCGAACATGCTCAGGAACTATGCAAGGGTCTCCTGAAGAGTTGGTGCAGTAGTAGGCGTCTCAGGTGCCTGCGCTCCGATTAGAGCTACTGGTGGCTCCTCTGTAGCAGCTCGTGCGGGTGCTCTGGCTGCACTACGTGGACGTCCTCGGCCTCTACCCAGGCCCCGGCCACAGCCTCTCGCAGCTCTAGCAGCGGGCGCGGGTGCCTGGTCATCTGATTCAGCTGTACGTGTCCTCACAATCTGTGAGATAATAGAAGACAGAAGTTTAGAATTTCGAAATCAACAATTTTGCACGACAAGGAATCAAAAGAAGTGAAATTTTGCTAACACTTCCATAGCCTCTCGAAGATAAGTACAGACATCTCCGTACCGATCCGCGAGACTCTACTAAACCTGCTTATGCCTCATGACACCTATGAACCTATGAGCTCTGATACCAAATTGTTACGACCCAAATCTTCCCTCGGTGAGATGTCATGACAGCACCTAGTCTCTACAACTAGGTGAGCCTAACATTTGCGGAATAATGAAAATGAAACCATAAATTTAACAACTAACTGCAATAGATAGTTAAATAACTGATAAAAATGCCGCTCAGCATGTACAATAACTAACTCTCGAATATACATAGAATTCCCAAAACCCGAAACATTATAAGTCACAAGCTAAAGAAGAAAAACTAGTATCTCTATACACTAGAGTCTAATAAAAAGGTACGGAAAGGTAAATGACGAAGGAGGGAATAGAGGGAGGACTAAGAGGTCTGCGGACGTGGCAGATATACCTTGAAGTTTCCAAATGGTGTCTGCTCACTAATGATGTGGCAGATAAGAAGTACATTGATCTGCACATAAACATGTGCATAAGAGTAACATGAGTACATAATAACGGTACCTAGTAAGTGCCAAGCCTAACCTCGGTCGAGTAGTGACGAGGTCAGGTCAGGGCCCTACTGGTATATATAAAATAATTAAGATAGAGAAATATTGCAGTGTAATAAAATACTGGAATTTAACAAAGAGGAAACCAAAGAAAGATAACAGTAAAACAGATAAGGATAAAATAACGGGGCGGGAGGGGGGGGGGATCTCCCGAGATACCGTCTTGTAGTCCCAAATGTAAATGTGCAGGGAGATCTTCGAGGTACCGCCTCGTAGTTTTAAAAGTAAATATGCAGGGGGATCTTCCGAGGTACCGCCTTATAGTCCCAAAGTAATCACACAACTCAAATCAATGAATACAACAATTAACAACAAGAATTCTACAGTTAAGATTGATACAGGAAAAGGAAAAACAGGAAAATCAACTAGGCATGATGCACATAGTTCAAATAAGCCTTTAAAGCACGTAGATATGCGATGTTAGGTTAAACAAGATAACCACACATGCTGGTATAACCCGGTTAAGATGAGAACAGGTTACCACTCAGTAAAAATCAGATTTATACAACAAATAGCCCATGTATGCACTCATCTCCTCACGTACACGATGCTCACATATCATAACAGTACCAAATCCTAAGGGGATTTTCCCCCACACAAGGTTAGGCAAGCCACTTACCTCGGACAAAGCTCAATCAATTAGTAAGAATTCCTTTTCCACGATTTTCCGACTCCAGCCCAATCTAGCCAAAAGCGATTACATACCATAAATATAACTATAAGAAAAAAATCTAATTAATGAAATCAAGGCATAAGCAAGAAATTAGAAAATCTCCCCAAAATGTCGACCCGGGCCCACATCTCGGAATCATGTAAAAGTCACAAAATATGAACACCATTCACTCACGATTTCACTCGTAGCAAAATTACCTAAATCCGATATCAAAATCCGATTCAAAACTCAAAAACTTAGTTTAAGTACTTCCCAACTTTTTGCCCAAATTTCTCAACCAAATTCCTTAATTAAATAATGAAATCACCTATAGATTAGTGGAATATAACCATAAATGAGTTAAAAATCAATACCCAAAAGCTTTCTCTGAATATCCTTCAAATAATCGCCCAAATCCAAGCTCACAAGGTCCCAAAATGAAAAATGAGATCAAACCCTCGAAATCCTTCTTTTCTGCCCAGCGATCTTCGCACCTGCGGGACTTTAGTCGCACCTGCAAAGCCGCACCTACACAAAATCCATTGCAGGTGATGAAATGCCTTAAGAGGGCTAGGTCAGCTTCTGCGAAGTCCTCACTCATCTCGCCTTCCACTTATGTGATCCCTTCCCCGCAGGAGCGCCTCCGCTTCTACACTACTTTTGTCGCACCTGCGACCTATAGGTTCCTAGACCAGGGCTGCATCTGCGAGCTCCCTCCCGCACGTGCGATCCCACACCTGCGGTCTCCCACCGCAGGTGCGAAAACATTTGAAGCCTGAAAGCTTCAGCCATATACACAAGTCCACTCGTAGCAAGAGCGCGAAAAATTGAGCGTTTCTTATCACGACCCTTTTTTCGTAGCAGAAGTATTTACCGGTTCTCCAGGAAAATATGTTGGTCTAGCATAAACAATTCGATGATTTCAATTGATCCTTTCCGGAGAATTAGATGGTCTTCCAGAACATGCCTTTTATTTGGTAGGTAATATCGATGAATCTACCGCGAAGGCTATGAACATAGACATGTAGAGCAATTTGAAATTTCGATCCGTTAAGCATCCGAAACTCACCCGAGGCTCCGAGACCTCAACCAAACATACCAAAAAGACCTAAAATATCATACGAACTTAGTCGAGACTTTAAATCTCATCAAATAACGCTAAAACATGAATCACCCTCCAATTCAAACTTAATGCACTTTGAAACTTCAAACTTCTACAACTGATGCTGAAACCTATCAAATCACGTCCGATTGACCTCAAATTTTTCACAGAAGTCATATTCAACATTAAGGACCTACTCCAACTTCCGGAATCGGAATCTGACCCCGATATAAGAAAGTCCACTTCCGGTCAAACTTCCTAAAAATTCAACTTTCGCCATTTCAAGCTTAAATTAGCTACAGACCTCCAAAACACAATCCGGACGCGCTCCTAAGTCCGAAATCACCCAACGGAGCTAACAGAACCAAACAAACTCCATTCTAGAGTCGTCTTCACACAGTTCTGACTACGGTCAAGATCCTAGAATTTAAGCTTCCAATTTAGGGACTAAGAGTCCCAAAACACTCCAAAACAAAAAATAGAACCTCGTGGCAAGTTGCATAAGTAGAAAAAGATAAGGGGAAACCAGTAAATAGAGGATCGGGGCTATTACTCTCAAAATGACCGATTGGGTTGTTACAGTTACTTACCTTAATCCGAGAAAGTCTCTATTCCAACACACCCTTGCCTCGTGAAATAGCCTCCGAATGCCTCAAATATAGCCATAAACAATGCGATATAATCAATACGGGATAAAGGAATCAATTCCATAAGAAAATACTACATTATTTATCAAAAGCCAAAAGTCGACTCAAAGCTGGCCCCCAGGCCCACGTCTCGAAATCCGACAAAAGTCACAAAACCCGAAAGCCCATTCAACCGCGAGTCCAACCATACCAAATATACCAAAATCCGACACCAAATCGCCACCTAAATCCCCAATTCAAACTCTCCAAATTCCTAGCCTCAACCTCCCAAATTTCACCTTAAATACACACAAACTAGGTGGGAAATTCCATGGGGAGACAAGATTATTGATTAAAAATGAGCACAAGAGACATACCTCAAGAAACCCCTCGAAAATCCTCTTAAACATCGCCAATTCCCGTGCTTAAAATGTTCAAAATGAAGAAAAACACGGAACCCTCGTTTTTAAATGTTCTGCCCAGCCTTTCCGCTTCTGCGGTCACTAAACCGTATCTATTGCATCACAGAAGCGACCAAATTTTTGCTTCTATGGTTTTCCTTCGCCGCTGCGGCCCATGAATCCGCTCCAGCGCACTCGCTTCTGTGAGCCACCAAGCTGCTTCTACGGACCCAGCTCCCAGCTCTATTCCGCTTCTATGCTCCCACAACCGCATATGCGGCCACACAGGTGCGGCAAATCCTTCGCACTTGCGACCACCTGCACACTCCCCACCAAACTCGCATCTGCGCAACTCAACCCGCACCTGCGAGCTCGCACCTGTGACCAAAGCTCCGCAAGTACATTACAAAAGCAGACTCGTGCTTCAACAACCTCTCAAATTCAACTTTTGATCCGTTAAACATCCACAACCAACCCGAGGCCCCCGGGACCTCAACCAAACATACCAACCAGTCCTAAAACATGATACAAAGTTAGTCGAGCCCTCAAATCACCTCAAAAAATATCAAAAACATGAATCACACCCCAATTCCAGTCTATTGAAACTAAGGAATTTCAACATCTACAAACGACGTCGAAACCTATCACATCACGTTTGATTGACCTCAAATTTTGGACACAAGTCACAAATAACACCATGGACGTACACCAACTTCCGGAACTCCAATCCGACACCGATATCAAAAAGTTCACTCCTGGTCAAACTTTTCAAAAATCCAACTTTCGCTATTTCAAGCCTAATTCAACTATGGACCTTCAAGTCACAATCCGGACACACTCATAAGTCCAAAATCACCCAACGGAGCTACCGGACAACAAAACACAATTCCGAAGTCGTTTACACATAAGTTAACATCCGGTCTACCATTTTAACTTAAGCTTCCAACCTTGAGACTAAGTGTCTCAATTCATTCTGAAATCCCTCCAGACCTAAACCGTCTAATTCGGCAAGTCAAATAACAGCAATAAGGCACAAAATGAGCAATAAATGGAGGAACGGGGCTACAACTCTCGAAATGATCAGCCGGATCGTTACAGATTGGATAAAGTGTGTATATGGAACGGACTAAAGGATAAGTAGTAAAGTTGAAAGCGGTCTCAACTTTAGGGGGATATCGATGTATTTGGCCTATTATTTTCTTTGTTCAACATCAATAACCTCTTCGAATTGACTCAAAAATTCATCCCAAAATCCACAAATCGACTGGGAAATCTCCATCAAATAGACTCAGAATTCAACCACAATCTCCAATCAGTATTTCAAGCACATCTCAAATAGAATCAGATCAAAATAACTATAAAATCAACAAACCCAATTTATTAGTTTCAAGCTTCAAGGTCCTTTAATAGTAGATTAATTTTCTGACAATAAATCTTTAAAAACCACCATTAACAACTAGGGGTGGGTATAGTTTGAACAAACCCGATTTCCGAATTTTTTGAACTTTTTGTTTGGATTTTTATATTACGGATTGTATTACAGATTTAATTTTAAAAATTTTTGATTTTAAATTGGATGTTATATTTGGTACTTCGAATTGTTGGATATCCGAAAATTCAAAATTTTTATATATTATATTTAGTCCATTATCCATATGAAAATATTAATAAGTCCAATACTCTATTCATTAGATATGATCTTATATGTTAAATATTAATTACTAAGTTACTATTAGAATACTTTCTATTTGGGCATGGTTTCACTATCATAATTAATAAGTTTTTGTTGCATTTCATTGGTAATGATTTCATTACTTGAATACTTTATTTGGATGATTGTGGTGAGAATAAGAAATTCTTTAGGTAATTTAACATGAATACTTCCTTTAGATGTTTATTTTTGTAAGAAGAAGAATTCTCAACTTATAGGCTCAAAATCGAAAATCTGAAACATACAAACCAGTTAATTCGAATCCAAACTTAAAAAATTCGATCCAATTCGAGCTTATTTAGATAATAATTTTTTTATTCCGAAAATCAAAAATCCAAATCGAAATTTCATATCCAATTTGAACTGCCCGAATGCCCACTTGTATTAACAACACAATTTATGTATCAATATTTTGTAATATCTACTTCGAATCAAATAACAAATTCTCAAGTAGAAATTTCAGACTCAAGAGCTTCAAGCTCAACAATGGTGGGTCTTCAAAATCAAATATCAAGCTCCTTAAATCAACTCCAAATGAGATCAAATTGTAGTATGAACTTCTAAAAAATCCTAGAAGTAATTATTTGTAAACACACTTCGAATCAGACAACAGATCTTCAAGTTAATGCTTCAAATTCAAGAATTTCAAGCTCAACAATGGTGGATCTTCTATTTCTTCCACTAAAATTCTCTCCGAAACGACCAACCCTAGCATTAAAATAGAAAAGGTTGGGGCATGTAATGTGGTTTCATGTGATTTGAGATTAAAAGGGAAAGGGCTTTGAAAATTGATAGTCGGGTAAATAATTTTTGTTGTATATGTAGGGTGATTGACACAAAATAGTCTTTTTGCGGATAGTCTTAGTGGAATGTTCCTAAAATTGACAGTATTTAGAAAAACACCCCGTACCATACAAGTTCTTCATGGTTTTCTCTACCAGATTAAATTGTTCATAAAAGACTACCGGATTGTCATACTTTTGCTCTTCAGAATTTCTCTACCAATCTAGTAGAGTTGATGCTATTATTACTTTAACTATCTGTTAAGTTTTTAATTGTAGTCTATCGGATTGTCATACTTTTGCTCTTTCAGAGATTTCTCTATCAGATCAGTAGAGGTGATGTTATGTTTTGTCTACCCATCTGTTAAGTTATTCATCAAAGTCTACCGGATTGGAATGTTTTCTCTGGGTTGTTCAACAATTTTTTTTTCCGTATTTGCAACTTCAGTTTCAATCAAACCACCCCAAATCTGCTTCAAATGATCTCAAATTTAAAATAAAGCTTATAAATACCAATACAAGCAATCATCAATCATCAATTTAATCGAATAACCCCTAAATCAAAAAGACCTACTTTATCTTCTTCAACACTTTCTAAGGTCCAATAATAGAGTTCTGAGATTTTTACAACAAGTCATCAAAATCTGTGACTAAACTAAAAGTTTAAGCACAAGTTATCAACGTTCAAATAATTTTAGCAATAACCGATCATTAACTTTTATTTTCCACCATCAAACAAGAAGTTCAAGCTTTAAATTATAAAGAACTATGGTGTTCAAGTAAATAAAAAAGGAATATTTTGCTAAGACCATAAAAAATAGGGACATTCCGCCAAATTCATCCCTTTTAGGGGTCCGTGCTAATTTAAGGCATAGGCATATATTGTAAAGCAAATTAGAATGAGAAAAAATGGGTAATAAAAATTACCCAAATAGGAATGGGTAATAAAAATGACCCAAATAGGAATGGAGTATACGAATTACCCAAATAGGCATCCAGTATAGATTCCCTATTTAATTTTCAAAAGAACTTTTCGTGTTTCAAAAAGAATACAGCTTACTGATCACTAGTTGAATTCGAAGTTAACTTGAAATTCTTGCCCCACGCTACATGAGGATTAATATCACGTTCTTAGTCGTTAGCTAAGTACACGTGCGGCACTTGACAACTCACTCATGATCTTGCACAACTTGCTCACGTTCTTGTTATGCTAAGTATGCCTTACTACACTCAAGATCGCCAAGAGAATGGTAGAAAGAACATTAGAGATTTGTTAAAGAAAGCTTTTTATTAGAGAGAACTTGAATTGTTTGCTTAGTGAATTACAAATGAACTCCCCTCTTTATATACTAGTTTTCTAGGGTCTAATGTGTAAATATTAATTGTTACACAAGTCCTTAATATTTACAAGATAAGGTCTTTCTCTAGAATTCTCTATAAGCCTAGAAGATTCCAAGGACTTTCCTAGAAAATCCATAAGGATCTAGGGTCTTCCTAAGGAAATGTCCATACTTCTCTAGAATCTTCTCACAAATGCTAGCCTTCCTCTTATGTAAGCTTCCACATGGAAATAATATATGTCAAATGGCGCCTATGTGGCATGATGGCGTGGCGGGTCATCGCACTCTCCCCGACCTAATATTGTGACGACCGCGGCGCAATGCTGCTACGTAAATTCTCGAATCTTATCTTTGAATTGCCACAAGTCTTCATATCGTTCCCACGCGGCTTTCTCCGGTGATTTCCCTTTCTAATGGATGAGGAACATAGCGGTGGCCTTTTGCCCTTGGTTTCACCTGGCCTGGAAATCCATAATAGCCTCAATATCCCGATCATGAGAGGCGGTGATAGTCATTGGCGCTCAAATTGATTGGCCCCTAGTCGGATCATCCTTATCTTCATGATATGGCTTAAGCATGCTGGCATGGAAGACAGAGTAGATCTTAAGATATGATGGCATGTCAAGCTTGTATGAGATTCCGATGCATGCCCCGTAGTGCCTTAAATTGTCTTGGGTTAAACTTAACTATGACCATGTCCCCAACTCTATAGTCTGTGGGACGCTGCTTACGGTCCGCAAACTCCTTCGTCTTCTTAGCTGCCTTATCCAGGTAGAACTTAGCAGTGTCAAGCTGCTCCTCCCATCCTTTGGCCATATGATAAGCCCCTAAACTCTTTCGCTCAAACGCGGTTGGTAATGAATGTGGAGTTTGTGGTTGTTGGCCTGTGGCTAGCTCAAATTGTGTTCGCCCCGTGGACTCACTCTGCTGCAAGTTATAAGAGAATTGGGCGATGTCTAGGAGGCTTGCCCAATCTTTTTGATGCGCGCTTACATAATGCCTCAAGTAGCATTCTAGTAAGGCATTGACCCATTCCGTTTTTTCTTATGTATGTGGGTGGAAACTAGTAGAAAAGTGCAGTTCCGTGCCAAGTATGTCGAATAACTCTCTCCAAAAGTTCCCAGTAAAACGGGGGTCCGATCACTGATAATATGCCTTGGTAAGCCCCAATACTTCACCACATACTTAAAGAATAGCTTGGTGGATTCCTTGGTTGTGCAGCCTTGTGAGGCGGGCATAAAGCATATTTGGAAAATCTATCCACGACCACCATAATAGTACCATAACCGTCAGACTTTGGTAGGCAAGTGATAAAGTCCATAGTCATGCTCTCCCATGGACGCTCTGCAACAGGTAGTGGCTCTAGAAGTCCTCCGGGGTATTGTTGCACAACCTTGTCCTGATGAAATACAAGAAAAGTCTGCACATAACACTCTATCTCATCTCGCATGCATGGCAAATAGTATAATGACTCGACCAAGGCCCTAGTGCGACGTTGGCATGGATGACCAGCCCACACAGTGTCATGACTCTCCCTTATGATCTGCCGTATAATGTCTCCAAACTTAGGAATGTAGACCCGCCGTCCCGTGGTAAGCAATAGGCCGTCTTCTACCCAAAAATGTCTCGTCTTGTCCTGGTTGGCTAACTCGATAAGTTGTTTGGCTGCTGGATCATGTTGTTACATCCCATAATTTTGTACGTTGGATTTGTCGTAAGACAATTGACATAGGTTTAAGGATAAGACTATTTTAGAGGTTGTAAGTGCTTATGATATTTACAACAAATGATAAGTAAATTCGTGAAGGTGAGAGGGTAAACGAATCAAGGAAAACGAGTTTCGTTGAAGGTTGTCGATTTGAGATAAAATATGGTCCGAGCCATAATACCCTATATTTATGGACTAGTGCCTTACAAGGTACCCCATGACCACGATAGTAGGGTACATAAAGTGTATTAAAAGTGAGTAGTATTTTAAGTAATTTGAGATAATTCTTAATTATATGAGTAATTGATGGATTATTGGTTAATGGGAGATTAATTACTTAATTAAGGAATTAGTTAATAATAAATTAAAAGTTTGGATAAGCTTAAAAGGCCCCAACATGGCAGCCCCCCCATTCCAAATTAGTGACTCTTAAGCCACACTTCAAGGTGGCAAAAATTGGTGAGTTAGTGGCTTAGTCACCTTGCCCAGTGGGGTCCACTCCTATAACAAAAATGTCTCTAAATCCCTTAAGGAGATGGATATCTCTACAATAGGAGGAAAAGAAAGCATTAGCCAATTCATATGAGAATTCATGGGGTAATAACGTGATCCTCTTGAAACAAAATTCAAACGAGAATTCTTAGTATCTTAGCAACGTGAGATTTTATAATTTTTAAGGGAGTATGGTGCAATTTTACTCAAGAATATCATACGGATTTTCCCTATTCCGATCTTTCCGTCACGTGTTTGTCGCAATTGTTGTGTGTTAGAGGGATTGTCGAGAGAATCGACTCAGGTATGTTAAGGCTAATCCTTCATTCTTTTGGTATGATCCAAGTAACGAAACGTAAACGTAATGTTGTTCTATAAGTGGTTCTACTCTTAGCAGTTAAGGATGTCTATGTTATTCATTCCTATAAATGATATTCAATCATGTCTAAGTATGTTCCTAAGTCTCTATTGAGGTATATGATAAAGATGTTAATGTTTATGATATAGTGATATATGCATCTTCATGCATTTACCACCGAGCTACGGCCGGTCGGGCAGTCATGCATTTACCGTCGAGCTACGGCCTGTTGGGCAGTTATACATTTACCACCGAGCTACGGCCGGTTGGGCAGTCATGCATTTACCATCGATCTACGGCTGATTGGGAAGTTATCCATTTACCACCGAGCTACGGCCGGCACTCTACCTCATTCGGAGTGCATCCGAGTTTATAAGTCATCGTGTCAGAGTTTTGCTACGGACTTATGGGTAGGCCGGTACACTGTCCCATTTGATGTCGAATAATCTTAGAGGCTTTGTAGATATAGATTCATTGTGTATAGTATGTCATAGGCCTTGACGGCCCATATGTATTCATATTTTAAGAAGGATGATTCATTGATACAGTGTTTTCTCACTTACAGTTATACATTACGAGTTGTGGCCCACCTATAGTTATACATTACGAGTTGTGGCCCACCTATTGTTATACATTACGAGTTGTGGCCATGTTGGTCCATGATAGTTACAAAAAAAAGATTTACAGAGTGGTTCGCTCGGGCCAGTACGGCACTGGGTGCCAGCCACGCCTCTCCAGGTTTGGGTTGTGGCAAAGTGATATCAGAGCAGGTCGTGTCCTAGCGAGTATAGAATGACGTGCCTAGTAGAGTCTCACTTATGGGTGTGTTTCGTGCCACATTCATATTGAGAGGCTATAGGGAATTTAGGAAATGTTACCCTTCTTTTTTTCCAGATCGTGCCATAGAGCTAAATCGTAAGAAGTCAGTATAAGGCTTTCGCCAAATTTTGTATGCACCAGAGGTGCTATCACAATAGAGCTTAAGGCGTATATATAATTTCTACTTATGTGGAAGGGAGGTTATGAAAGCGACAGAAGATACGATGCGATATTGAAAGGTAAGTAAGGTAATTGTGAAGAAGATACGAGATACTCAAGTAGAAAAGGTTGTGAATTGCAGAGGTTCGGTTTTAGTTTAGTTTACAAAGGAGACCCTAGAGAAAATTTTGTAAATCTCTAAGAGTTAACATTCGAGGACGAATGTTTCTAAAGGGGGGAAGGATGTTACATCCCGTAATTTTGTACGTTGGATTTGTCGTAAGATAATTGGCATAGGTTCAAGCATAAGACCATTTTAGAGGTTATAAGTGCTTATGATATTTACAACAAGTGATAAGTAAAGTCGTAAAGGTGAGAGGGTAAACGAATCAAAGAAAACGAGTTTCGTTGAAGGTTGTCGATTTGGGATAAAATGCGGTTCGAGCCATAATGCCCGGTATTTATGGACTAGTGCCATATAAGGTACCCCCATGATGACGATAGTAGGGTACATAAAGTTTACTAAAAGTGAGTAGTATTTTAAGTAATTTGAGATAATTCTTAATTATGTGGGTAATTGATTGATTATTGGTTAATAGGAGATTAATTAGTTAATTAAGGAATTAGTGAATAATAAATTAAAAGTTTGGATAAGGCCTAAAAAGCCCCAACGTGGAAGACCCCCCCTCCCCCCATTCCAAATTAGTGACTCTTAAGCCACACTTCAAGGTGGCAAAAATTGGTGAGTTAGTGGCTTAGTCACCTTGCCAAGTGGGGTCCACCCCTATAAAAAAATGTCTCTAAATCCATTAAGGAGATGGATATCTCTACAATAGGAGGAAAGGAAAGCATTTGCCAATTCATATGAGAATTCATGTGGTAATAACGTGATCCTCTTGAAACAAAATTCAAACGAGAATTCATAGTATCTTAACAATGTAAGATTTTGTAATTTTAAGGGAGTACTGTGCAATCTTTCTTAAGAATATCATACTAATTTTCACTACTCCGATCTTTCCGTCACGTGTTTGTCGCAATTGTTGTGTATTAGAGGATTGTCAAGAGAATCGACTCAGGTATGTTAAGGCTAATCCTTCATTCTTTTGTCATGATCCAAGTAACGAAACGTAAACGTAATGTTGTTCTATAAGTGGTTCTACTCTTAGCAGTTAAGGATGTCTATGTTATTCATTCCTATAAAATGATATTCAAGCATGTCTAAGTATGTTCCTAAGTCTCTATTGAGGTATATGATAAAGATGTTAATGTTTATAATATAGTGCTACATACATCTTCATGAATTTACCACCGAACTGCGACCGGTCGGGCAGTCATGCATTTACCGCCGAGCTACGTCCGGTTGGGCAGTTATACATTTACCGTCGAGCTATGGCTGGTTGGGCAATCATGGATTTACCACCGATCTACTACCAATTGGGAAGTTATACATTTACCACCGAGCTACGGTCGGCCGGGCAGTCATGCATTTATCACCGCGCTACAGCCAGTCGGGCAGTTACCAATGATCAGTTGGGCAGTCATGCATCATAAGAGATTTAGGTTGATTCTTATATGTCTGTACTTAATGTTGACTTATTTTTATGTTTCAGTTCGGCCTTACATACTCGGTACATTATTCGTACTGACGTCCTTTTGTTGGGGACGCTGCATTCATGCCTGAAGGTATAGATAATCACTTTGACAAGCCTTCATAATAGACGAGGTTGGCATTCAGCAAAGGATCGGTAAGACTCCACCTCATACGGAGTGCAGCCGAGTTTATAAGTCATCATGTCAGAGTTTTGCTACAGACTTATAGGTAGACCGATACTCTATCCCATTTGATCTCAAATAATCTTAGAGGCTTTGTAGAGAGAGGTTCATTTTGTACTGTATGTGAGAGGCCTTGATGGCCCATATGTATTCATGTTTTAAAAAAGATGGTTCATTGATACAGTGTTTTCCCACTTACAGTTATACATTACGAGTTGTGGCCAACTTATAGTTATACATTATGAGTTGTGGCCATGTTCGCCCATGATAGTTACAAAAAAAGAGTTACAGAGTGGTTCTCTCGCACCAGTACGGCACCGGGTGCCAGTCATGCCTCTCCAGGTTTGGGGCGTGGCATATGTTGCATGCCTTATTTTATAGCCTCACGAATGTCCCGACTTGCTGAAGTGATGGCAGCAAGCTCGGCTTTCTGGCTCAGCGCATCGGCTACAACGTTACCTTTGCCCAGCTTGTACTCTAGCACATAATCAAACTCGGCCAAGAAATCCTGCCACCTAGCCTGTTTTGGTGTGAGCTTCTTCTGTGTCTAGAAGTAGCTAGTAGCCACATTGTCGGTCTTGACAATGAACCTCGATTAGAGCAGATTATGTTGCCATGTACGAAGGAAATACACAATGGCAATCATTTCTTTCTCTTGCACCGTGTAATGCCGCTCCGTCTTATTCAACTTGCGGCTCTCAAATGCTATGGGATGCTTATCCTGCATCAGGACACCTCCTATGGCGAAGTCTGAGGCATCTGTGTGCACCTCAAATTTCTTGGCAAAGTTAGGTAACGCCAAGATTGGCTCCTCTGTTACAACTACCTTAAGGCCTTCAAACGCCTTTTGACAATGCTCCGTCCAGACCCATGGCTTGTTCTTCTTTAGCAGCTCAATCAATGGTGTGGCCTTAGCTGAGAAGCCACTGATGAACCGATGATAGTAGTTAACAAGGTCAAGGAAGGATCTCAACTTCGTTACCTTTGTAGGTGCCTCCCACTCCTAGATAGCATGTACCTTAGCCTTGTCCATACGTAGCTCGCCATTGCTAATGACATGGCACAAGAAGTTCACCTTTGATTGTGAGAACTCACATTTCACCCTCTTGATGTATAGCTCGTTCTCCCGCAAGACTTGGAAAACCTTCCTTAAGTGCTCCATATGCTCCTCCAAGGTGTCGCTGTAGATGACTATGTCATTGATGTTTGGCTTAATGTATGCATATTTTGATGTATATTGCCTCACATTTTGCTCATGTCTCGTAGATTACGGATGTATAATATAATGATTTGTGCTAGTATATGGTATTTCTATGTGTAGGAATCATTCGGATGCGATTTGGAACGAAAGCGCGCGAATTGGAGTGAAAATGGGAAGAAAAGGCAAAAGTGCACATTTGAGGGCCACAGGCAGCGTGAGCGCTACCTGTGGCGCTCAAAACAGAATGCTAAAAAATTGAGCGCCAGGGCCAACGCCCCACGCTGCCCTGGACGCTCAAAATGTGAACATGTCCTATTTCTATCGGGACTCGGTTATTTCGACTCCAAGACGCCCCCAACTCATATAAAAGCCAACCTAAACCTATTTTGGAGGGGGGAGGACGTTTTTGAGAGAAAAACACAAGCATAGAGCAGCTGTGGAGGCCAGAATTCATCAAGTTCCATCTTTCATCCACAAACTTAGTAATTTTTATGTTTCTTTGTATGATTTGTTGTTTGGCTACCATGTCTATGTGGAGCTAAACTTCACGTTTTAGGGTTGTGGTTCTTTTATGACTATTGTTATTTGGATATTGATTTTGATTTCTTAGTTTATCATATTGGTTTCTTTATTTAATCCTGCATTTAATCCTGGGCATCAGGGAATGGATTCGCGGTTAGGATAGACATATACCTAATTGCCTTGCTTGGTTGATTTACAGGAATTATAAATGCGTTCTTGTTGATTCTAACGCCATAGACATGTAGGCGTTAGGTTAGCTTGAATAAGCGAGTAAGAACTCGACAGATTCTTATGAGCAATATTAACCCTGTTAACCAATAAACTAGATAAATTAGTTAGTCAATTCAATTGAAGAATACAATAGGAATGTTAGATAGCCCATGACCCTAGATCGTTTTCCTCGCATTGATAACATAAAAATCTGCTATCCTTTTGTTCAGAGTTCATTATTTATTTTCTTTACTTTAGTTAGTTTAGAATCAAATATTTCGAGGTTTAATTCTTGTTTAGTTAATTAGGATAGTCTAATTTAGTTAATAGTTAATCACAAGTCCTCGTGGGTTCGACATCCGACTTTTAGTCACTTTATTACTTGACAACCGCGTATACTTGCGTGTGCGTTTGGCCGCAACAAGTTTTTGGCACCGTTGCATTTGGGACTTAGAAATTAGCTCTTTTTCTAGATTAGGCTTTTAATTTTATCCATTTTGTTTTGTATATATTTTTATTTTATAACAATTTAATTTTTCTCTTAGTGTATTCATAGTTCTCTCAACATGACATCTGGGTATGAAATATTCGGAGGTAAGGTTATTGATGAAGACACTTGGTTGACAGAAGACTTTTATGGCCCGTCTTTTTAGGCTTCTCATGACCTGAACTCTGGGAGGTCTGAATTTGAATATGGGAGTAAGAGTTGGTATTGGGATGGATATTCTCGATTAGGCGAATATGTGGAACGACGTTGTCTTCTAACAATGTTGGTGAATGATTGGTCTAAGCAGAGATATGAACTTGCACATAAAATTGATAATTTTGGCTTAGTTGTGCATAACTTGGATGCAGATTTGAGTGCAAAGGTTGATGCGTGTAACGCCCAACAATTTAATGATGAGTTGTGTGAAGCCGAGAAAAATCTTCTAGACCAAATTGAGAAGCTAAAACGAGAATACCAATCATTAAACCATGTTTTTATTGAGGATGCCAATGTTGAGATGAGTGATCTAGAGTTATATGAGGGCGTAGATAACATTACTTTGGGAGACTTGAGTGTGTGTAAATATGGGGATGCAAATAGTAGTAAAATTCATGAGTTAGGGCGCATTAGACCTCATTCCAATTATTTTTTCACATTGTATTTAGATAGTAAGATAGTAATCTAGCCATCTGAGATAATGAGGAGGTCAAAGAGTGAGGATGAGAGTACCTATATTCTTGAATTTGTTGTTCCAAAAAGCAAAAATTGCATTCCTCATCTAAAGGCCGAGACGTGCAGAGTGAAAATTTTATTTGTTGGCCTGGTTATCTTTATAGCCCCACCAAAGGAGCATAGCCACAGATTGGATGCTCTATTAGGGGTACAATTCATAAGTTCAAGGTGGAGGAAAAAGTGATTCACGTCGTGCCGCGACGTTAAATTAGGCGCTTGTTGGGAGGCAACCCAGCTTTACTGCTTTCTTTTATTTTTTTTATTTTTTATTATTGTATTATTTTTGTAGTGTTATTTTGTTTTGTAGGATTTTGAGCATAGGGAGCAAAGCCATAGGAAGTGTGCAAAAGTGAGCCATGTGGTTGGAACTAAGTGTGGGGTACCCGCACAAAGGATCATACCTGGGAGAAGTCTGAATATCCCGTGAGCTGCTATTGCTTCGGCCTTTGGCCTACTAGGGAGTCTCTTTTACCCTCTTGTTATTTACAGTGTGCATTGAGGACATTGCACAATTTTAAGTGTGGGGTGAGGAGATTGTTTGGATGATTTTCTGTGCTATCCTAGGTTAGTTGTAATATTTTTTCTTAGTGTAGTAGTTTTTATGTAAAAAAAAAATATTTAAAAAAAATGAAAATTTGAAGAAAAAAAAAAGCAGAAAATTTGGACTTTTCCTAACGATGGATTTTGTGGGCAGTTTTCTTGAGGGATTGAAGTCTAAACAAAAAGAATTTAAAAAATAGAAAAGCACAAAAACATGTCTTTTTTTTGTAGCAATAATCTTTGTGGTTTTTCTTTGTGCCTCAGATTTTTCCATGGGATGTAGTTTGAACCGGGTAAGTTTTTTTTTATTTTTAGAGTAGATTAGAATTTAGGGAATAAATGGAGGAAGAAAGATGAGATTCCTAGGCGACTTGACTTGTTTGATAATAACATATTTAGGCTTTGGCATGTGTAGTATCTTCCCTACGTTTTGATATTAATCTTGATGCCTTTATATATTGGATTACATGTTTTGTGACGACTATTTCTCGTTTTCTTGACTTGTGTTAACTTTGCGCTTAATGCTTAATATCTCGCGTCTTTGTGAATACTTGCATTAGTTGAGAGTCGAAATGGTACCGTCCTTAGTGAGTCATGTGCCATGTGTGGTGATGTTTTTGTGTAGTCTATGTATTGTACTTGCGTCTAGAACTTGCCCGGTGTGTGATCCAAAGAAAAATTTTAGGTGATGCTCGGTTTGAGAAATGATTTTAGGTTTTCTTTGATCTTTTTGAGCTTATTGCTTACCATAAATAAAAAATTATCCCTAGTTAATCCCTTTGATCCTATAAATTTTATTTGGCACTCACATTACAAGCCTATACCCTTTTTGTTCTTAATTGACATTGTTTTGGTCCTTTCACATCTTAAAGCACTTTAATAGAAAATGAGCGCTAAAAGAAGTAAGAAGGGACTAAGTGTGAGGTGGCTTTGGAATGGAACCAATGAAATAAAGAAAGGTGCACTTATTTTTGTAAAAGAATACGCCACTAGTGGAAATTGAAAAAGAAAAAAAATCTGAAAAAAAAAAGAGAAAGAAAAAATGTAGTTGAATAAATATATTATTTTTGCTAGTGGAGTGCTCTTGTTTTTGAATAAATAGTGCTTAAAGAAGAAGAGAACATTTTTGGGGGTGATCTTGTTTGTGAAATTGAAGTGGATTGAGGAATTTGCTCTTAAGTTATCATGTGATGTGTTAAAGTGCTTAAGAGGTTGAATCACTATTCCTAAAATATATCCTTCCCGTCCCTTAGCCCACAATACAACCACGAAAAGTCCTAATTGATTTTAGATCGAGCGAGCTTACATTAGTAGGGATTTACATTAAGGGCAAGCCTATGGTACCAATTACATGCATGTGACTTCTTTTGTGAGAGTGAGCGATTTTCTTTAATATATGTGAGCATGAGATTCAAATGTGTGGATTGATTTTACTCTCTTTGCATTTGTTGTGACGGCACATGATTTTACGAGGGATAGGTAACATTATTAGCTTTCTCTATGATGTTGGGTGTTCAAGCCACGAGTACATCGTGACATTTAGTCGGTTTGTGAGGCTAGGATTATTATGAGCATGTTGTCTTTGTTTGAATATTTTTTGAAGTGTGGCATAAGTTAAAGGGAAGTGTGTGGTTATTGCATATGCTAAAGTTTAATTGTTGCTATCAACCATGGTCATCGTGTAGAGTGCTCAAAAATAAAGTTATTTGTTGGTTGACTCGAGGACGAGCAACGTTTAAGTGTGGGGTATTGATGTTTGGCTTAATGTATGCATATTTTGATGTATATTGCCTCACATTTTGCTCATGTCTCGTAGATTACGGAGGTATAATATAATGATTTGTGCTAATTTATGGTATTTCTATGTGTAGGAATCATTCGGATGCGATTTAGAACGAAAGCGCGCGAATTGGAGCGAAAATGGGAAGAAAAGGAAAAAGTGCACATTTGAGGGCCACAGGTAGCGTGGGGCGCTACCTGTGGCGCTCAAAACAGAATGCTAAAAAATTGAGCGCCAGGGCCAACACCCCACGCTACCCTGGATGCTCAAAACGTCAACATGTCCTATTTCGACCGGGACTCGGTTATTTCGACTCCAAGACGTCCCCAACTCATATAAAAGCCAACCTAAACCTATTTTGGAGGGGGGAGAACGTGATTTTGAAGAGAAAACAAAGGCGCAAAACACTTGGGAGCTCAGATTTGAGCAATTCTTCCATCCCTTTTCTAGTACTCATTGATTTTATGTTTGAAAATATTATTTTTGATGGTTGTATGAACATGAGTGGCTAAGAACCCTATTGTTCTAGGGTCATGGATGAAACATTAATGTTGTTGTTTAAAGTTTAATTTGACGAAGTTGATTTTATCATATTGGGTCGTTTAATTAATTCGGTTTTTAATTATTTTGCTGAGTAGCTAACAGTGAAATACTATCTATGAATTTAGAGTTGAACTCGAATGTGGGAACTCTAGATTGCATATAGAATTAAATAGAGCAAGTTCTTGAACCCGGGCATCGGGGAACGGATTCGCAATTAGGATAGACATATACCTAATTGCCTTGCTTGGTTGAAATACAGGAATTGTAAATGCATTCTTGTTAATCTTAATTCCATAGACATATAGGCATTATGTTAACTTGAATAGGCGAGTAAGGACTCAACAGATTCTTATGAGTAATATCAACCCTGTCAATCAACAATCCAGATAAATCAATTAGTTATTTTAAGCCAAGAACGCAACATGATTGTTAGCTAACCCGTGACCCTGGAATATTCTCTCCTACTGATTGTTATTCGAAATTGCTATTTGTTTTGGTAGATTTCTAGTTAATTCACTGCTTAATAATTTTAGTCAGTAAACTAGTCACTTCCATATTTTGTGATAAATCTCTTGAATTGATAATTTAATTAAGTTTAAATCAGTCAAAACTTAGTCATAAGTCTTCATGGGAACGACACTCTACTCACTACTTTATTACTTGACGATCGCGTGCACTTGCGTGAGTGTTTTTGGCTGCAACAAGTTTTTGGCGCCGTTGCCGGGGACTTAGAAATTAGCTATATTTCTAGATTAGGCTTTTAATTTTATCCATTTTGTTTTGTATATATTTTTATTTTACAACAATTTGATTTTTCTCTTAGTGTGTCCATAGTTGTCTCAACATGACATCTAGGGATGAAATATTCGAAGGTAAGGTTATTGATGAAGACGCTTGATTGACGGAAGACTTTTATGGCCCGTCTTTTTGGGCTTGTCATGAACTGAACTCTGGGAGGTCTGAATTTTAATATAGGAGTAAGGGTTGGTATTGGGATGGATATTCTTGAGTAGGCGAATATGCGAAATGACGTTGTCTTCTAACAATGTTGGTGAATGATTGGTCTAAGGAGAGAGATGAACTTGCACATAAAATTGATAATTTTGGCTTAGATGTGCATAACTTGGATGCAAATTTGAGTGCAAAGGTTGATGCGTGGAATGCCCAACAATTTAATGATGAGTTGTGTGCAAGGTAATGATGGAAAATCTTGTTCATAAGGGTGCAGAATGTGGCCGGTGCATTGGTTAAGCCGAAGGGAATCACCAACCACTCAAATGCTCCATATCTCATCACACATGCTGTCTTTGGCTCATCCCCTTCCACAATGCGAACCTGTGATAGAATAAAAGAGTCCACCAAACTCTATAGAGAACCAGGTTCTCTATAAGATTCAACACTAGACACGCACACTGCAGTAATATTATGTTAAGAGGAATTTTACTTGGAAAATTCCTAGCTCAACGGGATTAAAAACCACGACCTACCCTTGTAGGATTTTAACTTCACTACTGAGCAACTTTTAGATTACAACCTACGCAACCTAGGAATTAACCTCTTAATCCCTCACTAACTTGAAATACTCTATTACAAGCCAATTTGTAATAACTCTATTACAAAGACTTTACAACATGACTAACTCTAGCCAAGACTCAAACACACAGGTTTAAGGTTTACAAAGGGATTCCTATAGAATGCTTCTAAACAAGCTAGATAAGAATTACAATTGAAGAACTATTACAAAGTTACAACTCAACTAAGGACATATAATGACTTGATGTGGGAACTGGTCCATAGTTGATTTGCTCTTTGTTCTTGAAACACTTGAAACTTTCTTGTTGGATAATTACGTGAATAAGTTTTTGAATTATTCAAGTGAATGTGTTTTACCTTCCTTGATTGTATATATATACATGTGTGACATCACTTAGAATGATGTAAGCAAGGTAGGTAAAAAGTCTTCCCTGGAAGGTTGACTGTTGCACTGTTTCTGTAGTGTAGCATGTGCAGGCAGCAATTTTCCAGCTGGAGAGTTGACTTCGTACAGTCTCCTCGGGAACTAGTAGGGACCTGTTCCCTTAGCTGTTCCTTCAACTCTGAAGAGTTGATTCATATCCCATGCTGAATCCCAACCTGGAACCTTGTGATCTTAAGGTCTTGTAAATGTGTAACAAGTTCCTTATCTGGTTCTGGATAGTAAGTTTGTTAGATCATCAAAACATAAAGTAAAATACTTGTGACCAAAGTACTTGTAGCCTATCAATTTTCCCCCTTTTGATAATGACAAACTCATAATTGAATATCCCAGAAGGAACCACCTAGAACAAGACAGAGAACCAGAAGAACCTTAAGTTTCCCCCTGAATAACTGCATTCCCTCTTAATCAGTGCAATTATTTATTCTGACCTTAAGTTATCACCTTAAGTTCCCCCCTGAATCTCTGCATTCCCCCTTAATCAGTACCTGAACCTCATTGTTGTATAATTCAACTAGTCAATTAAAATCTTACCTCTTTTGGCATCATAAAAAGCACAGAACAAGTAATTAGCATAAAGAAGTCTAGCGTAGTTAACTCATGCCACTTGTGTGCACACAACATGATAGAAAACAAAGATAAAAGAGCAGCAACATAAACAGCAAACGAAAAACACTTGCATTGAGCAAATTTTGACTTTTACAGTCGGGAGTAGAATCATTGTTATCATCCATAAATTAAGACAAACAAAAACAATTACCAGAACCAAGAAAAACATCACCAAAAATAACTAATAAGATAGACACTGGAAACTGGACACTGAGGGGACATTGGAGGAAGGGGGCTTGGAAGAGGAAGCAAGGGTTTGGAGAACAAGATCCATGCGAGCATTCACGGACATTTGCTCATTGAGCAATCTTTCTTTCAGGTCCTCCACTTGTTTCTTAAGTTCAGCATTCTCCTTTGTTAGGCATGCAACTTCTAAGCTGTGAGAGCTACTAGAACTAGGTGGCTCTTGTAACTGACTGAGCTGACTCTCAAGAATTGCGTTCCTAGCCTTCATCTTCCGGATCTCCTTTGTGGCTCTATTCTGAGCATTTATCAGTTGAGAGATGGTGGAAGTGCTTCCAACTCCTCCGACCTTGTCAATACACTCACACTCCTCAAGAGTAGTTTTTGAAAAGGATTGCATTTTAGTTCCCACTTTGGCCTGTCCCAGAGGTACTTTGAAGAACTCAAAGACCTTTGTGAGAAGAAAACCATAATGTAGTCCAGGATTCCCATCCTTATGGTTTTCTACCTTCTATATATGCTCAATCATTATGGCAGGCAAATTGATGGAGGTAAAATTATCTAAGGCTTCCATATGGAACATGTTAGCTTTGGATACAACAGATCTTCTCTCAGTGCGGGGAAGCAAAACTTTGTTAACCATCTCAAAAAGCAACTGATATACTGGAAGAAGTGCCTTCTTATGCACCTGTTCCCCATGCTGTATTGGCTTGTCCTTGACAATGGTATTTCTGAAGTTTGGCGTGCAGGCACCCTGAGCAGACGATAGTCCTTCGATAGGAACACCCAGAATTGACCCCAATAAGGCAGAGTCCATCACTATGTCCGCCCCATTTATCAACACACAAATTTGACCATCCTCTATTGTGAAGAGGCTGGTATAGAAACTCCGTACCTCCTCCTCATACACTTTGGGAACCTCATTTATAAACAAATTTGTCCATTGTTGAGAATCACAAACTTCCACCAATTGTCTCATCCCAGCAAGTTCTAGAATGTCAGAGGCAAATGTGCGGCCCCATAGTACTTTCTGATTTCTCAACTTCCTTTTCTCAAAACTCAAAGACTCACTAACTTTTTCTTTCTTGATGGAACCAAGTTCCTCATCATCATCGATTTTTTTTTTACTGATTTGCGAATAGGTTTTGCCTTCTCCACTACCTTTTTCTGCATATGTTCACCCGATTTTTCCACTTCTTCACCATCTGATTTGTCACCACTTTCTTTCACTGACTTGTCACCAGAAGTTTTCACCAACTTTTCACTGGAAGCAGCATCAGCACTCTTGGAAGGACTTTCAGCATTTGTAGAAGAGTGCCTTACAGATTGAGAGTGAGAGTGATTCTGCTTCGAGGACTTGATAGTTAAGGAACTAGGTTCCTCTTCTTCTTCCTCATCAACATTCACCACTGGGACGAACTTTTCATGCACAACTTTTCTATCCTTTAGCAACCTTCTTTTTCTTTTGCTCCTTTGACTCTTCTTGAGAGTATCCTTTTGCTACAACCGTGTAATGGGTTGCTTAGGGGATGACTTTGGAGCTGCAACTGGCTTACTCCTAGCCCTGATAAAACTGGCATATGCCAAATCATCTGTGTCTTCTTTACTGTCGGAATTTGTCTCAAGCACTACCATATTCAGAGGCTCAGCATAGAAGTGGGGAGAAGGAGCAGGATCAACACTGACCTGGGGGATAACCCTTGACCTGGATCCTTTGAGGAGGGATCAGGTTTACCACTTAGGACCCCAGTAGTGTCATCCTGAATCAATTGTTCAAATGGAACAATTGCTCCCAAGTCTTCTATGGACTGAGGTCTTCCCCCTATGATTTAGATCCTCCTCCACCTTCCTCTACAATAACCTCTTCTAAAGCAATGGAAAGCATATTTTCTATTCCCTCCTTTTCTTGTGGTTTCATGGAAATTTTAATAGAAAGAGGAGTGATACCTGTAGAATCGCGGCCTGTCATGATTGTCTCAGTCTTTTCATGACTAATCACTGGTTTTTCACTCGAGTGACCGACAATGGAGAGAGTTGATGTTTCTTGAACAAGGTTCCCTTGTTCACCCTGTTTACCCTGTTTGACCGGTGAGACTGAAGGAGGATAAACATTCTCAATCTTGCTCAGATGAGGAACAGAGTCGGAGTGGGTATGAGAGGGAGTGGAGTGTGGAGGAGACTTTGCTTAAGGGTTTGGACTAGTGATTGTATTGGGGGAGGAGTTCACCGCTAGAATGCTGATTGATGTGGACTCAATCACAGTGTTGTCGGGCACACTAGAGGTTGCTTGATTTTTAGACATGGTGAGATTGTACTCGAAGTATTGTGGATTAAGAAGAGAGAAGACAAAGAGGAGGTTTTGAATTTGGAAGAGAAGGGTTGTGTTGTCTCAGCCTTTTCATGACTAATCACTGGATTTTCACTCGAGTGATCGACAATGGAGAGAGTTGATGCTTCCTGAACAAGGTTCCCTTGTTTACCTTGTTCACCCTGTTTACTCTGTTTGACCAGTGAGACTGAAGGAGGATAAACATTCTCAACCTTGCTTAGATGAGGAACAAAATCGGATTGGGTAGGAGAGGGAGTGGAATATGGAGGAGACTCTGCTTTAGGATTTAGACTACTGATTATGTTGGGGGGGAGTTCAGTGCTAGAATGTTGACTGGTGTGGACTCAATCACAGTGTTGTCGGACATACTGGAGGTTGCTTGATTTTCAGACATGGTGAGATTGTACTCGAAGGGTTGTGGATTTAGAAGAGAGAAGACAAAGAGGAGGTTTTGAGTTTGGAAGAGAAGGGTTGTGATGTTTATTTATTTATGATGAGGGATCGGTTCTGAAACGGCGGCAACTTTTTGTTTAGGGAGTTGTATCGTTCAGAAAAGGTGTGAGTCTTTAGTTGAAAAGACACAACTTAAAGAGACACGCTGATGATGATGTGGCATTGTTTTTCTCCATTTTAAATTGTGCATGAAAGAACAAAGAAGCTACTAACCTATATCAAGAAAACCAGGTTCCCTGATAGGTCTGGCAAGTAAGTTTAACCCCTTTTTCAGCATGCGTTGCAGCATCTGCTTCTGTAGTCGTCATGCGTGTCTACCTGTAACGGTATAGAAGTGAGTTGGACTTAGCCAGAAAATACTTTAGCTAACTTTCATAACCAATCATGAGGAACCAGGTTCTCTGTTCGGTTTTATCATCCCCAGTGCAAGGCAATTTTTCTCAGAATCTTTTCTTCTCAGGGCTTTGGTGAAGATGTCTGCAACTTGATCATCAGCAATCAATGTATTTGGCCCTCTAGACTTGGACTCAAGGTCTTCCAATTTGGTTCTTGGTCCACAGCATTTGAGCACAGCAGGAGGCTGATGATACATATTCCGCTTCAGCTGTTGAGAGTGCCATTGAATTTTGCTTCCTTGAGCCTCATGAGACAAGACAGGAACCCAAAAAATGCCCCATTTCAGGTGAGCTTTTCCTATACATTACTTGAAGGATAGTAGAGAACCAAGTCATGTGTTCCTCTAAGATATCTCAAAATTCTTACACTAGCCTTCAGATGAGACTCCTTTGGATTGGACGGAAACCTTGCACAGAACCCAACTCTAAGCACAATGTCTGGTCTACTTGCAGTGAGATACAAGAGTGATTCAGTGATGTCTCTATGCATGGGTTGATTTAGAGGAGAAACAAGTTCATCCATGTCTAGGCGTGTAGCTATGGCAATAGGAGTGTTGATGACTTGTGATGCTTCTATGTCAGGCCTTTTTCAACAACTCGTTTTTCAGCTTCTGTTGTTGCAGTCGTGGGACCAGGTTCCTTGCTGGAATCAATGAGCGTTCTCCACCTTGATCAGTAATTATGTTCTCTCTTGAGACGAGTACATCAGGAGGATTCCTCCATCTCTTTTAAGCATCAGATTTTCAAAGTGATCCTTCCCATTGTTGAGAACATAACAATTGTACCCAGATATCCTCAAAAGAGTCAGCAACTTTGATCAAGATGTTTGAAATCCCTCTATCAAATAATATTGACCGTGCCAAATCTTCAATAATCTTGTTCTTCTTTTCCACAACTCTATTTGCTGCGGTGTTCTTGGAGCTAAGAGGTTGAGTAATTCTTCTTTGAATGTCGCATTCATCCACTGTGGCAGTATCCAAACCTGCTCCATGATCTCATCTGATGCAACCCACATTTGTTTCTATCTATGCTTGGATCTTCTTGACAAAAGCCACAATAACTTGAAAGATCTCATCCTTGGTTCTGAAGAATAGAGTCCAAGTGGACTCGGAGTAGTCATTCACTATCAACAAATATATCTTCTTTCTTTCCTGTTTGGCTCTCTCACTACTCCACATAGATACATATAAAGAGGATAAAGTGGCCTTGAGTGGAGATCTAACATACTTTCCTATTGCACATTTTTGTTCCTTGATACTCAGCTTGGTCAGACCATGAACCAGGTCCTTCATGGTTGGTTTATTAAGTGATGAAAAACTTGAATATCCTAGCTTTCTACCCCATAGTTTATAATTGTTTTCAACAGGTCTCAACGAACTTGTATCACTACTTCTACAGAGGCTCAAGCACAGCACCATAAGTATTCTTGTATCTTTTGGCAACAACATCACCTCACCAGTCACAGGATTTGAGATTGTGCATATCCTGGACAAGAATTCCACTTTGTTTCCCTTGTCACATATCTTCCAACTCCTAAAGTGTACCCTTTTTAGCCATTTACAAAAAGGTACACTCTCTCCTTGCAGGGCTTTTAGTGAAGGAAAATTGATCGTACTTTCAGTCATGTGCTTTGAGCAGCCGCTATCCATATATCATTGTTGGCTACTCCCCTTCACTGCTCACTGCACAAGGAAAGCAAGGGTTAAATTTAGGAACCCAAACGAATTTGGGTCCCTTGCTAAGAGAGAAGGGATCAATGAGTGCTCTTTTAGTCCAAGCAGGCAGAATGCATTTCCTATTTGACGGACCAGGTCCTCTAGCAGTAGTTACTCTCTTAGCAAAGACTTTATTTTTCTGATGAGACTAAACCCTGGCCATGAAGTTTTCCTTGGGGTGCCCATTATTACCATAGTGAGTACATAGCCAATTGTCGGTTACAGTAACGTACTTTCTATGAGGGTTGTAGTGAATCTTTTCCGTATGAAACCCAATCCCCTGCCAGTTTCCCCCGTTATTGGTGTACATGGCAGTGATAGCATCAGAGGACTAGGTCCAGTTAAACGATTTTTCATGATCACTCTTTACCTTCCCTAGTTCTTCCTGAAGCTGTTTGTTTTTCTCAAGCTCAGCACACAGACTAGTCTTCACCAAATTCAACTCATTTTCAAGCTTAATGTGTGCCTCACTTGCAACTTCCTTTCCTTTTTCAGAGTTTCCAAGCCTATTTACCATTTTAAATTCCTCAACTATTTCTTTCAAGTCTACTACCACCACTACTAGGTCATCTCTTTCTCGCTCATTGATAGCAACTCTCTTAGTCAAGGTTTCTTTTTCTTTACTTGCACACTCAATGGTTTCTTTTAAGTCCACCACAACAACCATTAGATCATCTCTTTCATGTTCTATACTGGCAATTCACTCTTCTAAGGCATTCTTTTCCTTTTTTAGGTTATATATTGTTTCATTCAAATCGACTACTACGACTACTAAGTCATCTCTGGTTTGTTCAGCTTCCCCTAGTTCCATAGTTAATGCATCTTCATCATTGACAAGACTATGGTATGCATCAATTAGCACAATTGCTAATGACATGAGCTTTTTAGGAAAACAAGATTTCAGATTTATCTGAACATCCAGAAAATTTACCTCATCACTGTCGTCATCTTCATCGTCATAAGATTGAGCCATTAAACCAAAGATTGAATCATACTCAGTTGTTTCATTTTCCACTGCCATCATTGAACTACCACCATGGTTGTTTTCTTCTTCAGATTCGCTAGAGGAGCCTTCTCATGCAGCAAGAGCTAGCTTTATAACATTGTCAGCATCATTCTTCCTCTTGAAGCATTTGTCAGGAATATGGTTCCTCTTGGCTGCTTTGTCAAAGTTGTTATTGTACTGATCTTGCTTTAGGAGGGGGCAATCCTTGATGAAGTGTCCTGGCTTGCCACATTTATGATAGAGGTCATAATTTCTTGGCATGCTGGAACTTCCTTTTTTGGAATGCCTCCATCCTGCGAACCATCTTCTGGAATCTTCTTGTCAAGTAGGCCATGTCCTCGCCTTCACCACTTGAGTCATTGATGTCCGTCTTGAGGACCAGTTTCTTCTCCCTCTTGGGCTATCTTCTTTCATTGTCCTTCTTCTTCTTTATTTCAAAGGTTTTCAAGTTTCCAACAAGTTCATCCATGGTCAGTGTCTGCAAATCCTTAGCCTCTGTAATGCCGTTAACTTCGCTTTCCCAAGAACTAGGTAGTACACTAAGGATTTTTCTGACAAGCTTGTTTCTCGGAATACTTTCACCAAGAGAGTGAAGCTCATTGATGATGGAGGTGAATTGAGTATGCATATCTTGGATGGATTCATCATCTTTCATTCTGAAGAGCTCATATTCAGTTGTGAGCATATCAATCTTGGATTGCTTCACCTATGTTGTTCCTTCGTGAGCTGTCTGAAGAGCTTCCTAGATCTCTTTTGCTGATGGACATGCTAATATCCTGTTATATTCATCAGGACCAATGCCACAAACAAGAATTTTCTTGGTACGAAAGTTCTTTTCTATGGCCTTTCTATCAGCATCATTAAATTCCTTCCTCGTCTTGGAGATGACTACACCTGATTCGCCAACGTTATTGGTAAGGACAAAGAGTCAGTCGCATATAACATCCCATAGCTCACAATCTTCAGCCATGATGAAGTCGTGCATCCTCGTTTTCCACCATCCATAATATTGCCTATTGTACCTTGGAGGTCTATAAGTAGACTGGCCTTCTTCGAAGTTTGGAGGAGCAGCCATGAGGATTCTTTCTAGGTGTTAACCTGATAGAAAGAACCTGGCTGTGATACCAATTGATAAAATATAAGGGTCCACCAAACTCTACAGAGAACCAGGTTCTCTATCAAATTCCACAGTACACACGCACACTCCAGTAATTATAATGACAAGAGGAATTTTAAGTGGAAAATTCCCAGCTCAACGGGATTAAAAACCACGACCTACCCTTGTAGGATTTCAACTTCACTACTGAGCAACTTTAGATTAAAACCTATGCAACCTAGGAATTAACCTCTTAATCCCTCACTAACTTGTAATACTCTACTACAAGGCACTTTGTAATAACTCTATTACAAAGACTTTACAACATGACTAACTCTAGCCAAGACTCAAACACATAGGTTTAAGGTTTACAAAAGGGTTCCTATAGAATTCTTCTAAACAAGCAAGATAGGAATTACAATTGAAGAACTATTACAAAGTTACAACACAACTAAGGACATATAATGACTTGATGTGGAACTGGTCCGTAGTTGATGTGTTCTTTGTTCTTGAAGCACTTGAAACTTTCTTGCTGGATAGTCACGTGAATGAGCTTCTGAATTTCAAGTGAATGTGTTTTACCTTTCCTTGATTGTATATATACATGTGTGACATCACTTACAATGATGTAAGCAAGGTAGGTAAAAAGTCTTCCCTGGAAAGTTTATTGTTGCACTGTTTCTGCACTGTAGCGTGTGCAGGCAGCAACTTTCTAGTTGGAGAGTTGACTTCGTATAGTCTCCTCGGGAACTAGTAGGGACCTGTTATCTCAGCTGTTCCTTCAACTCTAAATAGTTGAATCATATCCCACGCTGAATCCCAACCTGGAACCTTGTGATCTTAAGGTCTTGTAAATGTGTAACAGGTTTCTTATCTGGTTCTGGATAGTAAGTTTGTTAGGTCATCAAAACATAAAGTAAAGTACTTGTGACCAAAGTACTTGTAGCCTATCAACCCGGTAGTAGCCCTTTCAAAGATCCACCTTGGTAAAGTACTTGGCTTGCCCATGTCTATCGAACAAGTCAGCAATGAGCGGGACCAGGTACTTATTCTTACTGTGACCTTATTAAGTGCACAATAGTCTATACACAAACGCAACGATCCATCCTTCTTCTTCTGGAACAATATTGGTGCTCCAAAAGGTGCCTTTGATGGGTGAATGTGACCAGCATCTAGCAGCTCTTTCAATTGTTTCTTGAGCTCCTCTATCTCAGGCGGTGCCATACGATATAGGACAATGCGGGGTGTCTTAGACCCTGGCTCCAAGTCGATCTTGTGATTCACCTCTCGCCTAGGTGGCAAGTGCTTAGGCAACTTGTCGGGCATATCATCTTTGTTTTCCTCAAGCAACTTCTCTATGCAAGGAGGCAATGTCTCTTGAAAACTCTTGTCTTCCTCGAGACTTGCGATGGTTTCCACGAACGTCGGCCCCCCCTTCTTGATCCCCTTGACAACCTGCATAGCTGAGAGTTGTGCTTCGCTCTTTCAATGTGGCGTAGTCACTGTAGGTACCATGCAAGCTCCTTCTCACTCCATAACCAAGAGACGTTGGAGGTAGGGGTCGTCAAAGTATGACAATGTCTAAAGAACTATTGCCCAGTATGAAGTCAAAGAAATCCATAGCGGTTACGGTAAAGTTTGTCATACCTTTCCAAGTTCCAAAATTGACACCAACTCCATGAGCTACCCCACGAGCATTCTGTATCTCGGCATTCACGGTCTTGACGCGAGAGTTAGTTGGAGGAAGCTTCAATTCTAGTCTCTTTGCGGCATCCCCGGTCACAAAATTATGAGTTTCTCCAGTATCCACCATTGCACGAGCGGGCTTGTTGTTGATAGTGAGATCCATGTTGCCATACTCGATAGGTTGGATAGCTTGCTTCGTGACAGCACCACATAATCCGATCATACCCAACTGTGCGGTTTTCGAACACTCTCCTTGCGGCTGCTCCTTCCATTCACGGACCATGGCACTGAGGCTCTTGAGGTCGGAACAATTCCTGAAGTCGTGCGACCCTCAACATATATAGCATCCCTTCTTCTCGGCCTACTCCTTCTTCTCGGTGTAGCCCTGACGGCCATTCAACTTGTTGGAATCTTGAGTCTTGAAGTATTATTGTTGTATCTCCTTGCCTTTGCCACGGTCTCCCCCACCTTTGACATTGTTAACTTTTGACTCCTTGACTTTGACTTTGTCGTGCTTGTCATGCCTGAAATCCATTAACGATTCGGCCTCCACTATGGCTTGGTCTATATCTGCAACTTGTCGGCGTTGCAACTCTGGCTTAGCCCAATTTTCCAACCCATCCATGAAGCGGAACAACAAGTCATCATTGGTCAGGTTGGGAATTTGAAGCATAAGGGTAGTGAACTGCTTTACATAGTCACGTATGCTCCATATTTGCTTCAACTCCCTACGTTTGCACCTTGCCTCGTACAAGACATTGTTTGAAAAGAACTGTCGTTTAAACTCGGCTTTGAATTGATCCCACGTGCTAATATTACATAGACCTTTATCCACAGCAGCCATCTTCCTTCTCCACCAGAGTATGGCAACCTCTGAGAGGTACAACACGTAGCATCGTCGTCCCTCACTTTTCCATGCCTGAAGTAGTTCTCCAAGTGCCAAAGGAAGTTTTCCACTTCTTGTGCATCACGAACACCTTTGAACACCGGGGGTTTGGGAGCCTCGATCTTGGCTTTCCTCGTCACCACCACATTGCTAACGGCCTCGGTCACGCCAGCATTGACATGCTCCTCGAGTGACTCTATCTTTGCCTTCATAGCATCGATAGTACTCAAAGCCTCCATGTGTCTACACTCGAAGGCAATGATAGTTTGCCTTAGTTTTATCCCGGTCTGTGTACATCCCTCCAAGTCATTTCGGATACTCTCAATCTCTTCAAAAGTGTACCCATCAAGAATGCTAAGGATGCCTTCCACCTTCCCCAAGCGTTGGCGAAAGATCTCCATGGCTTCCATCCCCGCGTTCATCTTCATCACCCACTCTTTACCGAGCGAGACATCCTCGGGCGGGACCTCCACTTCATCCTCGTTTGCCTCAGTGGCAGATGGTTCTTGGGATGTAAGCCCTTCATTTGACACAACCTCTGGAGGCACCTCCTAGCTCTTGTTGGTGACATTCCTCTTTTTGCTACGGCCGCTCTTGCCAGCATCATCCTGGATGGCGTTGGCTTGGGTCTTGGCAGCGTTAATTTATCTGTTGTTCGCCATTCCCTTAGTTGCAACCTTTGGTGTGGTACCACATTGTCACGTCCTTAGTCGTTAACTAATTACACGTGCAGCACTTGACAACTCACTCACGATCTTGCACAACTTGCTCACGTTCTTTCTATGTCAAGTCAGCCTTACTACACTCGAGATCGCTAAAACAATGGTAGAAAGAACATTAGAGAATTGTTAAAGGAAGCTTTGTATCAGAGAAAACTTGAATTGTTTGCTTGGTGAATTACAAATGAATGTCGCTCCCTTATATATTAGTCTCCTAGGGTCTAGTGTGTAAATATTAATTGTTATACAAGTCCATAATATTTACAAGATAAGGGCTTTCTCTAAAAATTTCTACAAGATTCCAAGGACTTTCCTAGCAAATTCATAAGGATCTAGGGTCTTCCTAAGGAAATGTTCATACTTCTCTAGAATCTTCTCATAAATGCTAGCCTTCCTATTACATAAGCTTCCACATGGCATTAATATATGCCAAATGGCGCCTATGTGGCATGATGACGTGGAGCTTCATCACATTAAGTTAGAAACTATTATACTTGTTCCTGAGAAATTTGATTTTGTGTGAGGCACTGTCATTACTTGGTGAGGGCAAGGGCTGCTTTCCAAATGGCACCTGTAACCCCCGCAATTAATGAAAAATCCAAACACATACTCGCCCTCTCTCTACGTTCACCTTCATCAGTCAACCCCTCCTACTCTCCCCATCTTTCTTCTTCTTGCTCTCATTACCATATAGAAAAACAACCTGTCTGTTATTATATTTTTCAACTTCAAAAACATATATCATGTTATTGTTATCTATTTCAGTCTTAAAAAAATATTTGAACCCGGTAGAAAATTAAAGAAAACTTATGATTCGAAATATTTTCGGTGTTCTTAAGCTTTTAGACCTGACCCATCAACCTTGTTCATTTGACCTGCCACTGACTTGCGAATTAAAAATCGATAAACAAGTGGAATATTTTCTATATATACACAAAACTAGAGAAATACACACGCGCAAATGAAACGTAACTTTTCATATTATTGAGTCAATAATGTTGGACGAGACTATATTAATCTTAGTTAATAGTAATAATTTTTTAACCCCAACGAATAGAAAATACTCTTCCTTCTTGATAGAGGGGGACAAAGATACATGGCGGGTGTACTTGAATTTTTGAACATAAATAGTTCTATTAGTAGATAGTAATATTGCGAAATGAATTTGGGGAGATTTGCGAGAGGGAGTGTTGGGAGGAAAAAGAAGAAAGTGGAAGAGAGAGGAGCGAGGAGGGCGGTTTTTTTCTTTCTTTTTTTCTATTTCAATATTTTTATTGATAGTAGGTCCCACCAGTGCCATTTAGCAAGCGACCACTGCCCTCACTCAAGTATTATATGGCATGTCTTACACAATAAAATTTATCGGTTTGTGTAAGGTTTTAAAGGAATTTAAATGGTCATAAGCTACTCCACTTGTCTTACGATTTGGATTGATATCTCAGATTCTTTCGTTAGTTTTGCATTTGTGGATGCTTGGATTCTTTCATAGCTTTGAAGTTGAAGGTAAAACGAGAAATCTATCGGTCTCCTTGCCAAGCGCTCTTTGGATTCTTTTTTATTATAGAAATACTTTTAGAAATTAAAAAAAGCACGAAAATTTTTATAAATTTTTTAGACATTATAATTGGATACGATTAACAGGTTGTCTTTTTAGTAACACATGCCAAAAAAATTTAGTAACTTAATAAATAGTAGTAGCAAGAATAACAAAAAGGGATATGAAAACTCCAAGTGAGAGAGTCAGAGAGTTGAAAAGAAAACCCCTCACAATTTTTCTTAATGTAGCCGTCTAACACGTTAAAGGAAAAGACCTCAATAACCAGCCAAGCTAGACAGCAAAATCCTCGTTTTATACCAGTGTATCTGTCTGACTAAATCTAGGCGGCAATTTGGATTACTGTTTTTTCCTTAGTCTTCGTAGTTCAACTCTAATGTATATATTGTTTACCCCAAAAATGAGTAATAATTAAATTTGTACGCGATTTAAAGGGTGCGTAGTTTAATTCAATAAAAATAATTAAGAACAACATGTAAATGAATTAAAGACAAAATAAACGACCAAACCAATCGCAATGTAATGACCAAGTCTAATCTTAGATTGAACAGTGGAGTTCGCCCTCGATTGGACCCTTGGTACAAGTTCGGTCGCGAGTGAAGAAAAGAATAATTGAATAATGCCTTCAACAATAGCTAGAAGACAAAAGTAAACTTTTATTGCTTTTAGTTGCGTGTTACAATGTGTTAGAATAAAGAAAACCTTCCCCTTTATATGGTAGGGGAATTCCAGTCCTAGTACAAGTTTAAATAAGGTAAAAATCTTCTTTTTCCGATAAATGTCGATCTACAGTTGATACTGAACGGGATTCGCACCGTAGTATCCGGTTGAGGGCGAATATTACGGCCCCCTACTCGTCGCGCATAACCGTTCTCCACGTTTCCCGAAGACCGAAAACTATACTTGATCTGGATCCGTTATTTCACCTAGCCCGATCTCAGATATGACGTTCGTTCCCCCGGGTTTTGATACGAGGGGTCCTTGGGCCTCAATCATACTCACGTCGAGCCATGTTTCCCCCTTGTTTGCACTTCGGGGAATTGGAGAAGACTCTGTCCCCAATTTTACCCGTACACAGATAGTCCCCTCATTTCCCGGAGAGTAGATTTATCAAAGCGACGGGAAGCGATAAATTATCCCCGTTTCCTTCTTCCGTACGCTAGAACCAAGTTGACAGGTCAACAAAACGTCCCATCAGTCGTGTCGTTCTGACTTCGGACACGTGTCAGCTGCTGGTTGACCGTCTCTGAATGTGAAATGTTACGCATTGATTACCTTTCTCTATAAAAGCTTCGATCTCTTTTTCACTTTTTTATTTTTCGATTCCAGAGCTCCTTGATTTACCCTCGGATTCTTCACACATTCCTAACTCCTTCCAACTCTCATATACTGCTTTCCATATCTTCATATCTTCATCTTCAAATCTTCATACTCTTTCTTTAAACCTTCGAGTCAGACTTTCATACCTTCATCCACATCTTCAAATCATCATCTTATCTTCAAACCATCATCCTTACCTTTAAAACTTCATATTTCCAAAATCTGACGGTAAAAACTTCCAAATCTGTGTCTCAACAGACCGTCCCTCCAACTTCCAATCCAGCCAAGGATGCCGAGGTGGGCGTTCTTGAGGTGGTCCCGGAGCCTTCTTTGAAGAGCTTCATCCCCGGGGCTACTCCATTGAGAATGAAATAAAAGTCGAGAAGGCCTCGAGTCAGCAGGACCGAGGCGAGGTAGTATGGAGGTATATATGCTCCGTTAACGAGGACACACTCCCTACAGTTCGGGTGGACTGCAACTGGGAGGGCAAGGAAGTGGTCGTTCCCGGGCCCAGGGAAGACATTACCATGTGGAAGGGTATCTACGTATTTACACTTACCCCTTCACGCTCGCCCTAGTGGACCCTATAATTCTTGGCTTCTACAAAAGATACGAGGTCTGCCTTTGGCAGATTCACCCTTCCTTTTGGAGGATCGTAAACCTTCTCCGGTACTTCATTAACAACACCAAAGTACCTCTATTTACCCTCGACTACCTTCTTCGTCTCTATAGTCCTCGAGTTTTTCGAGGGGTGTTGATCAAGCTCGTTCGTCAAGCAAGCAAAGCTCAATTCTCGAGCATCGACGAAGATCGAGATCAAGGTTGGCAGGGGACGTTCGTTCAGGTGAAAACCAAAGGCCTCATTTCCCCCAAATTTTTATCGTTCCCCGAGAAGTGGAACTCAACCCGTAAGTTTTCATTCCATCCTGAGTCCTTGGTACTTCATTCGTTCTTTTTCTAATTGTTTGTGCCCATTGTTGTGCAGCAGTCGCCCAAGTTCCCAATGCAGTCCCCCGCTTCAAGGAGTGGATCAAGGGGATCTGCAAGCAAATTTCCTATTTCGAGTGCGAATGGCACAAGCTCTCAAAGGACAAGTGGGAGGCCCATCTTCGCTTGCTGAGCCCCTTTCTTCGAGGCAGCCCGGGGATGCTGCACGGGAGGATAAGAAAAAGGAAAAGAGGAAATCCTCTGGCTCCCGGGACACCAAGGTCAAGAAGAAAAAAAGGGTAGTTGTCCGAGTCAAAAAAGCAACAAAAAGAGTACGAAAGCCAGGGCACCGGATCCGATTCTCTCTTTTGGCACAGGGATTACCCCGAGGACGATGATCTGGAGTTTATCGCTCATGGGTCAACCATCAACGAAAGAGAACAGTCGGCATCCGAGGAAGATGGTCGAGAAGCTGATCCCCCTTTTGCTCGGGAGCAAGAAGGAGAATCAGAGGCCACAACCTCCCGAGAAACCTCCCCCGCGCCGAAGGATGTGACCGGTGTCATCGACATCACCGAGTCACCGTCTCACATAGAGTCTATGTTCAACTAGGCTCAAGCCGGCAAAGTGAAATCAAATGACACGACACGGGGCACAAACGAGGCCCTCGACATGTTTTTCGATGGTATGGACATGGGCGCATTGGAGGATTACTCCAGGCTTGGTCACCTGGAGGTCCTAAAATGGGATGTGCCATCAGGACCAGGTGAGCCTAGATCATGTCCGAAGCTAGTGAGGTAGTTCCCTACTTCGAGTGTGGATCCCAACCGTAAAAGACCGGTCGTGATTACTATCCCAGCGGACACCTAGATACTTCCGCTCTGGTAGGTATGGCCAACTATCTACACTTCCCGGTGATTGAGGAGGACCAGGAAAAAATGAACGAAGTAGGCACATAGAGCCTCTTTAACGAGGCACAACAGGCACTGAACCGGGTAAGCTTCCTATTCCTTGTGCCCTTTGCGAATTTTGCTTAATTTCAGCATGTTCTAACGATCTTATCATTTTGTTTTTTCAGGCTTTGGTGCTCCACCACAAAAGCTTACTTCGATCTTAAATGGAAGTTAGTCAACTCGAGTTCGAGCTCAAAGAGTAAGTCCGGAAGAAGGACATGTATAGGGTTCTCAGTGAACAACAAGGCGAGGCTCTCAAGGACCTCCCAGTTCTTCGAGCCAAGCTGGAGAAGGCATAGAAGGAGGCCTCGTCTGTGAAATGGGAACATGACGAACTGGTCGAGCAGGTAAGGGTTTTTGAGGTTAAAAATAAGAGGTTACGCATTGTGACTAACGACGCAAGCTCGCAGGTCTAAGAAAAGATAGATTTGATTTACTAGCTCCGGGCCAAGATAAACGAGCTCAAGACTACGGCCGATGCGCTGAGGAGCGGGATCGATCTCCTGGCCTTGGAAAAGGAGGCTACAAAAGAGGAACTAGCATCGGTAAAGGACTAGCTCCGGGTGGCAAAGGACAAGGCAGACAAGTGGTCATGGTTAAATGATAAACTTCGAGCGAAACTAGATTCAGACGCCTCGGAACAGGATGCCCTTGGCTAGGAATATACTACACTAAAGTCCAATTTGGAGGCAACCTCGACTGATTTCTCTAAAGTCGAGGAAATGTTGTCCCAGTTTAAGAACGAAGACCGAGTATGTAAAGCGGTTGTCTCGGAGGGAGACCCTCGAGGACGTTCACACTCGAGGATTTGACCTATCGGCCGAGATTGAAGAAGCCAAGAGGGTTGAGGCCGAGGCAAAGGAACTTTATAAGCCCGAAGGTTCTGGTGCCGAGTCGAGCTCCGGTGAAGATCAAGCGGAGCTGCCTTAGTTTTTTTGGTTTCCTTCTTGAAAATTTTCTTTCTTGTTTATTTTTAGGCCGTTTTATCAAGCCTTTGTAAATATTTTTTGAAAAATATATAAAATTTTCCCTTTGGCCTTCGGAATGTACAACAAAGGAGGACTCGATAGGTATCACTTGAGTTCTTCCAAAGCTTGCTGGCAGTCCGACGTCCAAGAAAAACTATTCTTCTTTTTCAATAGTGAGAGGAACCGGTGACTCTTATCTGACGATCTCGAAATGAACCAGCCCAAAGCGGCTATCCGCCCGGTCAGTCTTTGAACTGCCTTGACGTTGTCGACTACGGTGATGTCCTCTATGGCCTTTATTTTGTCGGGATTGATCTCTATTCCCCGATTAGATACCATGAATCCGAGAAACTTGCCCGAGCCAACCCCAAATGCACAATTCTCCGGGTTTAGCTTTATGTGGTACTTCCTTAATATGTCAAAGATTTTCTGCAAATGTTTCACATGGTCCTCTGCTCGCAGGGGCTTGACCAACATATCGTCAATATAAACTTCCATTGATTTTCCTATTTGTTCTTCGAACATCCAGTTTACTAGGTGTTGGTATGTGGCACCGACGTTCTTTAATCCGAACAACATTACGTTATAGCAGTAGCTGCCAAACTTGGTTATGAAAAAAGTTTTTTCTTAATTGTCTGGGTCCATCCGAATTTAGTTGTACCCAGAGTAGGAGTCGAGAAAACTGAGTATCGTGTCCTGCTGTCGCGTCAATCAATCGATCAATGTTAGGCAAAGGGAATGAATCCTTTGAACATGCCTTGTTTAGATCCTTATAATCTACACACATCCTCAGTTTATTTCCTTTTTTAGGTACTACCACTACGTTAGCTAACCAATCCAGGTATTTAACTTCTCGGATGGAACCTATTTTTAGAATTTGGATTCCCCGTCCTTGATGAACGCGTGTTTGATCTCGGGCATTGGCCTTCTCTTCTGCTTAACCGGATGGAACTCAGATCCAAACTCAACGTGTGGGTGGTTACCTCCTACGGGATCCCAGTTATGTCTAGATTGGACCAGGCAAAACAATCGGTGTTAGCTTTAATAAAATCAATAAGTTTTTTGCTTAGCTCGGGGGTTAACCCCGTGCCTAGGTATACCTTTCGATCCGATAGGTTCTCGATCAATATAACTTGCTCTTACTCCTCGATCATTGATTTGGTGGAGGCGGTGTCATCGGGATCTATGAATGTTCTCGGGACTCTGTAATCATCCATTTTGTGCTCCTTCTGTTCCTCCGACCCGGCTGAGGCCAGTGTCATTGATTGCTATTTAGTTATCTATTTTTTGGTTGATTCCGTGCCCTTTGAAATCACAGGCACCGAGATCACCTTATCGACAACGAACATTTCCTTTGCGACCAGCTATTCTCCATAGACCATTTTGACTACTCATGGTGTGGGAAATTTCAGTGCCTGGTGTAGGGTCAAAGGCAGCGCCCTCGTGTTATTGACCCACGGCCTTCCGAACAAAGCGTTGTACCTCATGTCCCCTTCGATCATATAGAACTTTGTTTTTTGGGTAGTCCTGGAAGTGTTTACCGATAAGGTTATCTGACCCTTCGTGGTCTCGCATGCCATGTTGAATCCATTCAATACCTAGACTGCCAGTACAATTTGATCTTGTAATCCCAGTTACTCTACGACCCTCGATCTTATGATGTTGCCCGAGCTACCTGGATCAATCAACACACGCTTAACCCGAGATTTATTGATAAGTACAGATATTACTAGTGCATCATTGTGAGGCTGTACAATGCCCTTGGACTATTTGTCGTTGAACGAGATAGTTCCATCCGGGACGTAATCCCGGGCGCACTTTTCCCTGGAAAATTTTTTGGTGCGTTTTATCATCGGCCCTTGGGGGACATCGACTCCCCCAGTGATCGTGATGATTACGTGCTGAGGCTCCTCTTGTTCGAACTGTTTGTCGGCATCCCTGTTTCTGAAGTGGTTCTTGGCTCGCTCACTTAGTATTTCTCGGAGGTGCCCATTGTTGAACAATCGAGCAACTTCTTCTCTTAACTGTTTGCAATCCTCGGTCCTATGACTGTGTTTTTCGTGATACTTTCACATCAAATTAGGATCTCTCGGCATGGTCGGACTATAATGGTCGAGGCCACTTGGTCTCTTTGATGCGCCCTATGGCCGACACCATGCTCGCAGTGTCCTCGTTGAAATTGTACTCTGATAATCTTGGTGTTTCCCTACTCTGGAGTGGCCTGTCAAACCCGCTTTTGCTCATCAGGCATCGGCCGCTCGGTCCTTGATCTTTTCTCTTTTCATTCCTTGATGGGAGGTGCCCGGATCCATTTCCCCTCCGATCTGCGTTGCATGGCTGATATCGATCTCGGACCGGCCTTGGCTATTGATCAATGGATCTCTTAGATATGTCATCTGCTCTGACGGGATTAACAGATCCCAAAGGGGCTCCGAGTTGATCATCTTCGACCCTAATCTTTTATTGGTACCTGTTGTGGACGTCGACCTAGGTGACCGACAGGTACTCCACCAAATTTTGTTTTAGTTGCTGAGAGGCCACAGAACTTCGGGGTTTGAGCCCTTGAGTGAACGCCTAAATGCCCCAATCATCCGCGACCGGTGGCAAATCCATCTGTTCCATCTAGAATCTCAACACGAACTCCCTAAGCATCTTGTTATCCCTCTGTTTTAACTTGAAAAGGTCTGACTTCCTAGTTTCTACCTTGATGGCCCCGGCATGGGCCTTCACGAACGCATCTGCAAGCATAGAAAATGAGTCGATAGAATTTGGAGGCAAGTTCTGATACAATATCATCGCTTCCTTGGACAGGGTTTCCCCAAATTTAATTAGCAACACTGACTCGATTTTGTCATCTACCAAGTCGTTCTCTTTGATGCGCGCATGTATAGGAGGTTACATGCTCATTTGGATCCATGGTCCCATTATACTTGGGAATGTCAGGATTTCGAAACCTCTTTGGGATTGGCTTCGGTGCTGCGCTCGGGGGGAAAGGCTTCGGAATAAACTTATTGGAGTCCGGCCCCTTTAATATCGGAGGCGCTCCCTTGATATGATCGACCTTGGAATTATACGTTTCCACCTAATTGTCATTGGTCTCAATCTTTTTCTCGCCTGAATACACTCGTTTTGTCAATGCTTCGAGTATCTTCATCACCTCGGAAGTTTCCCCGGGTCTGATCTCACCCGGTTCAACGATAACTTTTTCATCCCTTCGAGCACTTTTCTGGGACTGTTCGAGTTAGGGGCATGGCTTTGGTTCTAAAACTGTGCTATTGCCGCTTGTTGAGCCTGCAACATTTCGAAGATCAACCGCAGGCTTACCCCATCACCATCACCCTCGGGCGTTTCTCAGGCCACTAGGCGAGGTCCCTCACGGACGGTGTTTTCGAAATCAGTTGGTAAATTGATGTTGATGGCCACTTGAGAGTTAGCATCGACAAGGTCGGCGGCTGGGACACCGTTGGGATCAATAGGAGGCACATCATTACTAGGCATCACATTGGTGTTCTCGCCGTTATAACCTTACTCAACATCAACGTTCAAGTGAGCAAACTGAGAGTCTGACATCCTTAGGATAACTTGTAATCAAAATTACAAGAACAAGCATAAAATAAGTGTGTTACGGAGATTCGTATCAAATCACCACTGTCATTCTTAGCCCCACGGTGGGTGCCAAACTGTTTACCCCGAAAATGAGTAACAATGAAATTTGTATGTGATTTAAAGGATACGTGGTTTAATTCAATACGAATAATTAAGAACATGTAAATTAATTAAAGATAAAATAAACGATTAAACGAATCGCAATGTAATGACCAAGCCTAATATTAGATTGAACATCGGAATTCGTCCTCGATTGGACCCTCGGTACAAGCTCGATCGTGAGTGAAGAAAAGAACAAATGAATAATGCCTTGAACAATAGCTAGAAGACAAAAGTAATCGTTTATTGCTTTGAGTTGTGTATTACAATGTGTCAGAATAAAGAAAACCTTCCCCTTTATGTAGTAGGGGAATTCCAGTCCAGTACAAGTCTAAATAAGGTAAAAAATTTCTTTTTCGGGTGAATGTCGATCTATTGATGCTGAATGTGATTCGCACCATAATATCCGTTTGAGGACGAATATTACGGCCCCTACTCGTCGTGCATAACCGTTCTCCGCATTTCCCGAAGTCCGGAAGCTATACTTGTTCTAGGTCTATTATTTGCACCGTTCGTTCCCTAGGGTTTTGATACTAGGGGTCCTTGGGCCTCGATCATGCTCACGTCGAGCCATGCTTCCCCTTTGTTTCCACATCGGGGAATCGGGGAAGACTCTGTCTCCGATTTTACCCATACACATATGCTCTATTACACGATCAGCTATAGTATAGTATAATATCGTATCCACAGGGATTGAATTTAAATAGTATTCTCGTAGTTTCTAGCTTGATTGCTATTCAAGATGATCAACAGTTGAGATTTACAAGATGTCTAACTAAAATTAACTAAGAATCTAAAGTTATTGACTAATGACAATCGAAACAAGGAATAAGCAAAAGGGGTTATCAGTGAAAAAAAATAGAATTTTAATAGGATAGGTGCAAGATAATTATTCGGGGTCTAACTCTAGATAATTGACTTCTAATGTTCAAGTGAGTCTCTCGAATTCACTCAATTACTAGTTCATACGTTCAGCAAAATCTCCTCTCTCGATTAAGTCTTAGCCTCACAAAGATGAACCAATTTAAGCACGTAAAGATATGCAAGAATGCATAATGGATTGGTCTTTAGGAAAACCTCTTTCGATTATTCTCCTAACTAGTTTTAATCAATAATTCAACTAGCCTTTTTCGATTACTAAGAAGAGTTAATAAACTCGACGAACAATATAATGCAAAGATATCACAAGTTATGCCTCTCTCAATTACATGAGCAAGTGAATACATATACAACAGTTAAATCATCCAAAACTCTTCAATACATAACACTAGAGTTATAATCCACAACAATCCTCAATACACCATATCAATTAAAACACAGAATAAGTACAAAACACTATCAATTAAAGCTCAACACAAGTAAAGTGCAGTAAATTAGAATGCAATAAGCGACTAAAAATACGTAACTATAGCCTACCATCAGTTACCTGTAACTATCATTCGGATGACCTGATTGTATAAAAAATTCTTCACACCAATAGTATATATAATTTAAAATCATTTATATATGTACCAATTTCTTCCAAATTTCGAAAATGTATGGCCTATTGGCAATAAAATAGGTTTGTTGCTGTCTTCTGATTTTTGGAGTATCAAGAATTCTGAGAAGATAGATTCATATCATATGTTTGTCTAATCTGCCGGCCCGAATTTAAAGCAAATGCAATTAAAGAATAATAAAATTCTGCTTGACTTTTGTATATATAGACATACCAGATTGTGACCTTTGTTCTGAAGAATGAGAGACAATAGCAGCTAGCTAGTTCAACTAACCAGTGGTTACATTTGCGGAAAGCGAATGATTAGAACAGTCTATTATTTTTGAATCAAAGTAGCGGCAAGTGGAGTGTTACTACTTTGAGGAAAGAAGTACTTAAGTAAGGCTTTGTTGCTTCACTATGGATAAAAACATTCACGTTGACAATTTGCATGACAAATCTTATGCTCAACCATCTTTTGATGGAACTATGGATATGAATAAGAATGACAAGAAGGTAATTAACTTGGCTAACTTGATATTTTGTTATATGTTGCCATTAATTATTTACATTTTATATTCTAAAAACATGTGAGTTAGAAGACGAGCACTTTTCTTTTCAGCACCACTAGCATCAGCATAGTCTTGTATTTTCTTAGTCGTAGATCTTTATTATTAATTGTTCGTTTTTTTCCGCTTCGTCTTTTTTACTGTTATGTTGTTGTTACTACTTGTTGCTACTGCTTCTTTTTTCATCTTTTCTTGAGTCGATGGTCCATCAGAAATAGCCTCTCTACCTTATTAAAGTAGGGATAAGACCCCACTTATGAGATTGTACTAGGCTTACTTGTTATTGTAGTAGTAGTATTCTAAAAATATGGTGAAATGGCAGGTAATACAAACTTTGGTAACCAATGGGTGCGTGGATTATAAAGGGAATATTGCGGATAAAAGAACCACTGGAGGATGGAAGGCTTCACCATTCATTATAGGTCTCTTTTCTCATTTTTTTCTTTCTTTTAATACTCAAATAAATAAAGAATTACTTAGTTAATCTATGTAGATTCTTTGCTAACTGATCTTTTTTCTTTTTCCTTTTTTGGTTTGACGCAGTCAACGAGGTGGCAGAGAGGTTGGCATTCTTTGCCGTGGCTGTAAGTATGGTGGCATATTTGGTGTTTGAGATGCATCAATCGCTGCCAGATGCTGCAACTCATGTCAATGATTGGATTGGAGCTGCCTATGTTTTGACTCTACTTGGAGCTTTCCTTGCTGATGCTTACTTTGGTCGCTTCTTAACCATCATCATTTTCTCTTGTATCTACTTCGTGGTAAAAAATGATCACTCCTTTTCTTTTATTGCCAGTTGAATTTTCCAACCGATATACACGTAGATTATACACTGATTAACCGGATGTTTACACAAACATCCAGCTGGTTTTACTGTCTACTTTCTCTAACCGATATACGTAGATTATACACTAATTATATACGGTTATACATATAGTATACATATATTATACGTCCGTTATTTTTAGTTTAGCGACTGGGTGATGACTATTTAGATTAATACTTCAATAATATATTAGATTAACTTGGCCATTATAGTTAGTGTCTAAACTCTAAAGATCAAACAACATGCATGGATATGCAGCCTACTGCCTAGTTGCAATTCCGTCCTACGTCTACAAATTTTATTAAAGGCTTTCCTTTTATCTTACTTCCGTTACAAATAAAAAATTCGACTAATTAGCTTGTGCAATCAAGACAAAAGAAAATGTCGTACTTGGATAAGTGGTGCCATAGCGGCTAAAATTTAACAACAGCAGGTATTTTTACCATAACACATTATTTTACGATGATTAAGTAATAAATTGAGACAAAAATACACGTTAATTAAGTGATAAAAATGTTCATAGAAGAAATGTGTCATATTATCACTAGTGTAAATACTGAGTGCAAGTTTTTTCCGCACCCACAAATCTTAGATAGATCTATTTATATAGTTGAACAATTAAACTATATACACACACCAAACTTAGTACATGCAATTTACTCACTTTTGAATTAAAATCTTGGATCCGTCTCTGATCAGGGAATGATATTGTTAACGCTATCAGCATCAATCGACAGCTTAAGACCACCTCAATGCACAGCGAGGCCATGCATTCCAGCAACAAAAGGCCAAACAGCTTTTCTATATGGAGCACTCTATCTCATAGCACTTGGAACAGGAGGCATTAAGCCATGTGTCTCAACATTTGGAGCTGATCAATTTGATGAATCTGACAAAAAAGAATCCCAAAAAAAATATGCATTCTTTAATTGGTTCTTTTTTGCTATTAACATGGGTGCACTTTTGGGAATAACTCTTTTGGTTTATGTACAACAAGAAAAAGGTTGGACTTGGGGTTTTGCTGTTCCTACTGCAGCTATGTTTGCATCTATTGTTATCTTAGTTGCTGGCTTTACTAAATATCGTTATCAGAAACCTATGGGAAGTGCTTTCACTAGATTTGTTCAGGTTATTGTTGTTTCTGTTAGAAATCATTTCAGAGGTGTGGTGGTGACACATGAAAGTGAACTCTATGAGATCAAGACCAAACAATCTGATATTTTTGGTGCTCGAAAGCTTCCTCATACTAAGCAATACAGGTCAGTGTTAATTTCTTTGAGTTTAATTTACATTTTGAAATAATCTTTACAGTATCAGATCACCTAAAAGATAAAATACATGTAATCGTCCATGAAAAGTGGAATTAATAATAACCTGAAAAACAAAACGGTTTTAAAAAACATTGATAATGTAAAATTCTTTGCATTGTCATTATGACTTATATAATTAAATTCACGATTTGACTTACGCTACATATACTGACTGTACTATAAAAGATTTTTATACAACAAGTACAGTTTAACCTATTATAACGAGTTAATTATCTTTTTTATTACATTACCATTAAAGCATGTCACCAAAAATTTACCAGTAAATTGGGATAATTTACACAAATAACCAGCCGGATTTACTATTTACTTTTTTCCTAGTCGATATACATAGGTTATATACTGGTTATACATTGTTATACACATATTATACATAGTTATAAATATATTATACGTCCGCCGGTTATTTTTAGGTGAAATTTGCGTGGACACCTATTTAGGTCAATTCTTCTAGATTTAAATACTAATGTTCACAACGTCTCTCTCTAATTGTTGGACACTGCAGATTTTTGGATAAAGCAGCAGTAGTTACGGACACCGAAATCATTACCAAGAATAAATGGAGATTATGCACAGTGACACAAGTTGAAGAGTTCAAATCCTTTATCAGAATCCTTCCAATATGGGCATCGACAATAGCTCTTTCCATTTCATTCGCTCAACTCTCCACTTTTTTCCTCACTCAAGCCAACATCATGGACAGAAAAATCGCCCCGAATTTGACCATCCCCGCCGGCTCCGTCCCCGTCTTCACGGCCCTCAACGGACTCCTACTCGTACCAGTATACGAGAAATTCATCGTCCCTTACCTCCGTTCCAAAACCGGACACCAACGTGGCATCACGTCGTTACAACGTATAGGGGTCGGCTTATTCGTTTCTATTTTTGCCCTAATGTCCGCTGCATTGGTTGAGAGAATGAGACGTCAGAACTCAAACCCTACAAGTTTGAGCATATTTTGGTTGTTTCCTCAATTCTTTCTCGTAGGTACAGCCGAGGTTTTCTCATACGTAGGACAATTGGAGTTTTTCTACGACGAAGCAACCGATGGTACGAGAAGTATAAGCAGTGCATTATTTTTAAGTGAGATAGGAATTGGGAGTTGGTTAAGTTCTGCCATAGTGAAAATTGTGGAAAGTGCCACGGGTGGTGTAGAGAAAGGGTGGCTTAGGAATAATCTTAACAAAAGCAAACTTGATTATTTTTACTGGATATTAACAGGGATAAATGCAGTGAATTTCTTGGTATATTTAGTGATTGCATGGAGATACAAAGGAAAAAATGGTGAAAGAGGAACAGTTAGAGATGAGTCAATGGTGTTTGAACTGGCTGATAGTAATGATACTGGGGAATTTCGTGGTATGGCCTCTTGAATAAGGTTCACAAGTGAAAAAAGTTCAATAGGACATTGAAGAAGTTTTTTTCTTTTCATTTTAAAGCACATGTATGTAGCTATTTGTTTTCCTTTTTTTTCTTCTTATTTCTGAATATTCATTGGATTGGTCTATTTATAGAGAGGAGCATTTCTCAAATTGCCACCCTTTATATACCGTTCAGATTTTTGTTAACTAGCCGGATTCTTGAGTAAGAGGGTCAAAGTCAAACTATCAAATTAGTATGAATTTAGATATAGAATCTTCAAGTTTTTTAAAATAAAATTTATATATTTAGAAATTACATAAAAAGTAAAAAGTACTGTAAGTCATAAAAACTTCTTTGACCCTCCAAATAATAGCTGCAGCACATACTGTCGGACAAATGGAAGTAATTTATTTTCTATCTCTACGACATATTCCCTCCGTTTCAATTTATGTGTACCCATTTGACTGGGCATGAAGTTTAAGAAAAGATAGAAGACTTTTGAACTTGTGGTGTAAAATGAGGCACATATATTTTGTGTGGCTATAAATCATTGCATAAAAGTAAATTATTTCCAAATAAAGAAAGAAGTAATTCTTTTTGGCACGAACTAAAAAGGAAATACGTTCACATAAATTGAAACGGAGGAAGTAACTAGTTTCATATAAGTGGTAGGAGTATCAGCCTTCAGATATATATTTTGTTGTTTCTAACTACTCTATATCTTAGGTCTTAGGTCTTTCAGAAATCTTTCTAAAATATACTAACTGGACCATGAAAAAGATGGATTTGATACAAAAAAAACTATTGATCCACATAAAAAAGAAAAAGGAAAAGCAAATTTTAAAAATTAAAAAAAAAAAAAGGGCTCGCTAGACGACCCTCTCCTTTCCTAATTCTAATTTGGTTTGGTTAGCCTAACAGCCTAAAAATTTCCTACTTGACGCAAGTTTTCCGAAACCTAATTCAAATTGGTGAATATTTATTACTATATTATTAGCCTTTAAAAGAAACACTTCCCACGCAGGTTTTTAAACTCAATTAAATCTCTCTTTGTTCAATTTGTTCATACTTTCCACTTGTGCTTTTTCTAATTAAGCCGTCTTGTATCTTAATTTTGCTTTCATAGCGATCTCAAGGAAAATTTGAAGAAAAATATGGCAGCATCAATTTTAGCGCGAATCGTCGACTTTCCAGCAGAAGGAATTAGGCCCAGGATCTTGTTTGAAATAATCTTCTGTAACTTCGCATTATTAATCTTTTTTCCGTTTTTGGACAGACCAGATATGCCAATTATGGCGTTTAAAGTGATGAAGACTTGGTTGACCATTTATTCTTGTTATTCCTTATACTTATGGTTCCTTTTCTTTTTCTTGGATGAAGAACGAATGTGTCTGCCTTTCACGAGATATATTAGAGAGACATACATCATAATTATTGATGAAGAAGCACAAATATGTGAAAGATGCAACACTGGAATAATACGAGGTATGATTTGTTTACTTATGGTTATGGTTGTTATATTTCATCGTCTATTTTGTTCTTGATCCTATCGCGACATCCTTTAGACAATCAACGAATCATTCAATTAACTGCGCCTCAATTCCAAACAATGATGTCAACGAAGAAATACGGGAATGTCTTCTGAAAGGAAGGGTGCAATATTGAAATCCCGAAATGATGTAGCACCCAAGCTCTTAAGAAAGAAGGGATGTAAATCCAGAATTTCCAAGCTTTTGATGTCCCAAAGGTGTGTGTGAGATATGGTGAAACTATGTGGATAAAGCTTTAGATCTAAAAATACTTGTACGTTTTTGTTCAGGTTATATTTTTATTTTATTAAGTGTCTGGATTAGTTTTTGTTTAATGATTTTTGGGTTTGTTAATTACGCCATAATTGATTTATCTATTGTTCTGGACCAAAAAATAAAACCTTATTGCTTTTAACTAAACAAATTTTTTTTTAAAAAGTCAGCCAAATACATAAATAAACCCTTAAAGTTGTCTCCAATTTCCACCGATACTAAGAACCACAATACCTTATTCATATAAACAAAAATAAAAAGATAAATTCGGTTGAGAGAAATTTCATTTACTAAGGCCTTATTTTTTTTTTTTTTAAGATTAAGACGTCTGAATCTGAATACACATCTGAATATCAAAATGTGTACTCCCTCCGTTTCAATTTATGTGAATCCATTTGACTGGGCACGGAGTTTAAGAAAAGAGAGAAGACTTTTGAACTTGTGGTGTAAGATATGGCACATATATTTTGTACGGTCATAAATCATCGTATAAAGGTAAATTATTTCCAAATAAGGAAAGGAGTCATTCTTTGTGGCACGAACTAAAAAGGAAATAGGTTCACATAAATTGAAACGGAGGGAGTATTAAGATTAAGACATCTGAATCTGAATACACATCTGAATATATTACGATGTATATTAAGATCAGAATAGAAATAATTAAGACTGTTTGATTTTAAAATCTGAATGTATAAAATTTATCTTTATTGAAAATTAATAAACATAAAATTCAAATGAAATACTAACTAATCTAAAATTCTATCAATAAAATATATAATTTTTTTTAGAAAATACGATAGTTATTGGTGGTGATGGCTAATGGGTGAATGCCAACTAGAGGTGGTGGTTGGTGGTAGTTTTGGTTGATGATGGTGGTTCATGCTAATAGCTAGTAGTGATTGGTAGTGGTGGCGATTATGATTGAGGATGGTGGTGGTGGGTGGTGATAGTTAATAATGGCGGGTCGTGGTAGTAGTTGTGACTGGTAAAGGTGGTGGGTGGGTGGTGGTAGGTTAAAATGTTGGGCAGTGCCGGCTGTGGTTGTTGATGTGATGGAGTGGTCAGTTGTGGTAGTTGAGGTGGATGAGTGTTGATTGTGGGTGAGAATGATTATGGTGGTCGGAGTGGTGGGGATAGTGGGTGGTGATGGTCGATAATGGTGGCGGCTATGATTGAGGATGATGGTGGCCTGGTGGAGGTGGTGGTGGTGGAGTACGGTGGTGGTGGCGGCATGGTGGTAGTTGATAATGGTAGGCGGTGGTAACAGTTAATAATGAATATGTGATAGCATCTTAATGAAATTAAGTCTAATAAATAAAAAGTGTTATACTTTGCTGAATAAAAAAGCTCTGACTTCTCTCTAATTTCTCTCTCTAAAAATAGTGACGACGAATGCGCATTGACGGTGAACTAACGTGCGCCTCTGCCGGCATGGGTAGGGGGAGACCAAAGAGAGTGATCCAGATCACAAATACGAGTAAGGAATCAAAAGTTGAGCAAACGAAGAAGATCGATGACATGCAAAAATTGCCGAGTTCAATGGAGCAGTTACAGAGCACTACTGAGATGTGGCCGCCTTTGCATGGAGTGAATTCAGCTAGATCCACTCCAATTGATAAAGGTGAACAAAGCAAAAGTGTGAAACAATTGGAGAAAGTTCCAATTACGGAGAAAATCGAGGTTGAAAAGGTGATACAGAGGAAGGAGGTACAGCAGACGGAAACAATGAAGCTAGCTATGGTGAAGGAAGCTCAAATTCTAAAAAACCAGCAGAGGAACAGAAGAAGGAGTGGGTGAACCTATTTGCTGGAAAAAATTTGGCGTCTAGAGGTATGAACCTCAAATTTATTGCTCCGATGGTCAAAAATGGTGAATAAATAGTTGAACTAGACACAAGTGAGGTTGAACGTGAAACGATGAAATGGCAACATGCAATTGTGCTGTATGTTGTGGGTGACTCCCCTTCAATTGGTGTGCTGGATAGATTTATTGCCACACAGTGGAACTTCATTAGCAAACCAAAAATATACTTCCATAATAATGGCTATTTCGTTGTTAAGCTTAATAGCATGGAAGATAGGGATGTTGTGCTGATGTCTGGGCCGTATATGATAAGAAACAAGCCTATAATTGTTAAAACCTGGTCGTCTAATTTTGATTTCGGTAAGGAAGTGTTGCAGACAATACCTATTTGGGTAAAACTGCCCAACTTACCGCTGAATTGCTAGAGTATGGATTCACGTAGTAGGATATGAAGTGGATTAGGAATACCTCTGTATGCAGATGAGTGCACCTCAAAAATTGAGAGGATTTCCTATGCAAGGCTTTTGGTTGAAACGGACGTTACAAAAGAGATGCCTACTGTGCTAAAGGTGATGGACCCTAAGGGCAAAAATTTTGAGCAACCAATTGACTATGATTGGATTCCTGAATATCGTCACACCTGCCTTCAGGTAGGACATAGTTTTAAGACTATCCAGAAAGCTATAGAAGGAAAACAAAAGCAACAAAAACCAAAAGATGTAATGGAGAAGAAGAGCAGAACCAAGCAGGGCTGAAAAAGATGAAAGTGTTGTAATACAGGCAAGCAAGATAGGGGATACTAAGAATGAGCAACTACCAGAATGGGAACTAGCTAAAAGAAAATCTGCAGCTAAAAGTGGTATGGAAAGCATAAGGGATGATACTGGCATTAATATGGTGAATGGATTCACTCCTCTTAGCTTTGAGATAGGGGATAACTATGGAGAAAGGACAATGTAGCTACCAGGGGGATACTGGGGATCCTAAGTCCAAACAACCAAGTAAATGAAACTTGTAGCTTGGAATGTGAGGGGTGTAAATAAAGTTTATAAGCAAAAAGAGGTAAAGAAGTTCATTGTAAATAATGATGTATCACTAATAGCTATACTAGAAAATAGAGTAAAGGAAGACAATGCTGGCAGAGTAATTAATAAAATTACAGCTAACTGGAAATGGTGTGCAAACTATGCACATAGCTTAAAAGGAAGAATATGGATTATGTGGGATCCTAACAGGTTGGAATTTGAAGTTACTAATTTGAGTTCTCAGGCTATTCATGGAATCCTTAACATGCCTCAATTACATATAAAACTACACTTGATAGCAGTCTATGGTTTACACACTATCGAGGCAAGGAAGGAGTTATGGGAAGAGTTGAAAGGGGTAAATAGGTATCTTCAAAGTCAATGGTTAGTCTTTGGGGATTTCAATGCTATAACTGATTTAGAAGACAGGCAGTTTGGCAACCCAGTCCAAGAAAATGAAGTAAGGGATTTCAATGAGTTTATACAAAGTAGTGGCATGACAAAATTACGAGTAATAGGGAGAAAATATACTTGGTCTAATGGTCACATCTGGAGCAGGATACACAGAGCCCTTGTGAATGCTGAATGGTTGATGACAATTGCTACTACTGAAGTAATGATTTTAAACCCTGGGATTTCAGACCATACTCCATTATGTGTCCAATTACAAAATGATGTGCAAAGAAGCCCAAAGCCTTTTAGATTCTTGAGCTGCCTTGCAGATCACACAGATTTCCTAAAAGTGGTGACTAATTCCTGGTACAAGACTACAACAAAGCAGCACATGCAAAACATATGGTGGAAGCTAAAAGAATTGAAGCAACTGAATCATACAGAATTCAGGAATATAGGGGAGAAGATGGAGTTCTATAGGCAGAAGCTGCAAGATATACAAACACAAAGGGGACATCACACTCAACCAGATCTACTGTTTGAAGAAGAGAAAGAAGTGAAGATGAAACTAAAGAAATGGAGCCTAGTGGAGGAAAGTATACTAAAGCAGAAATCTAGGAATAAATGGTTAGAGCTAGGTGATGAGAACAATGCTTATTTCTTTGCCAATTTAAGGAGCAGACAGACTCATAACAGAATTACAAGCCTTAGTGATTCTAAAGGAAACATTATTCACCAACCAGAAGACATTGCTGCAGAAGTAACTAGTTTCTACAAAACACTCCTAGGGAGTGCTGCTAACCAGCTTCCAGCAATAGACCCTGAGGTAATGAGACGTGGAAAAGTGCTTAATAGACATCAACAATTGCAGCTAGTGTCACAGGTTACTTAGGAAGAAGTATTTCAAGCCCTTATGAGTATTGATGATCATAAAGCTCAGGGATGTGATGGATTCAATGCACTCTTTTTCAAGAAAGCTTGGAGTGTGATTGGAAACAAGGTTACTGAAGTTTTCCTCCAGTTCTTCATTGATGGAGATATATACAAAGCTATAAACTGTACAACAATTACACTAATCCCAAAGATCGAGAACCCTACAAAAATATCAGAATTCAGACCAATAGCATGTTGCACTATGCTATATAAGCTGATTTCCAAAATCCTTACTACTAGGATGCAGGGGATGATGGACAGTCTTGTGGACTAAAGTCAATCAGCCTTTGTTCCAGGAAGATTAATCACATACAATATCATCTTGAGCCATGAATTGGTGAAGGGCTATGGAAGGAAAGGTATCACTCCTAGATGTATGCTAAAAATAGATGTGAAAAAGGCATATGACTCAATAGAATGGTCATATGTTGAGCAAATCCTACAATGCCTCCAGTTCCCAGCAAAGTTTATCAGATGGATTATGTGCTGCATTTCAACTGTATCCTTTTCAATTCTACTCAATAGAGAGCCACTACCACCATTTCCAGCTAAGAAAGGTCTAAGACAAGGAGACCCTCTCTCCCCCTTCCTATTTGTGCTTGCCATGGAATACTTTAGTAGAAGTTTGAAGGGTGTCTGTGAGGACAAAAGGTTCAAATTTCATCCTAGATGCAAAAAGATGCAGATTATTCAGCTTGGATTTGCAGATAATCTCTTATTATTCTGCAAAGGAGAACTGGAGTCTATCACTATGCTGATCCAGTGCTTCCAAAAATTCTCACAAGTGTCTGGATTGAATGCCAATACTGAGAAAAGCTCATTGTACTTTGGTGGTGTCCCTCAGGATATCCAACAGTTAATTCTACAGGCTACCCAATTTAGCAAGGGGGATCTACCTTTTAGGTACTTAGGAATTCCCTTGAGTACGAAAAGGTTGTCTATTATTCAATGCAAACCTCTAATAGACAAGATGCTGGCTAGAATAAAATCATGGACCACTAGATACTTATCATATGCTGGAAGAATTCAACTTGTGAAATATGTGTTGTACTTTATTCAAGTCTACTGGTCACAAGTGTTTGTGCTGCCAAAAAAGGTTGCTCAGATGATAGAAGCTACTTGCAGAAGCTTTTTGTGGACTGGAGGTAGTGATCTTAGAAAGAAAGAACTGATTGCTTGGGATAAGTTTTGTCTTCCTAAAGCAGCTGGGGGTCTAAATATATTAGACATCTATGCATGGAACTGGGCTGCTATTGGTAAACTCCTATGGAACATATGCAGGAAGAAAGATTGTTTATGGGTAAAGTGGATCCACTCTTACTATACAAAGGCAGGGGAAGTATGGGAGACTAAGACTACTCAAGCCTCATGTGTGGTACAGAAGATTATTAAAGCAAAAAGCATGTTTGAAAAAATAGGTCTCCATGAAACAGATGTAGCTGCTATGTCCAAATACTCAATAAAGGACATATATGGAGCCTATCGTGGGGGAATTTCAGAAAGTGCCTTGGAGAAGACTGGTCTGCAACAATAATGGACAACCTAAATGGACATTCATCTTATTCTTGGCTCTTCACATAAAACTGCAAACTAAGGAGAGGATAGCATGCTGGGCTAATCTAGATGATATGGAATGTGTGCTATGTAAACAAGAGAATGAAGTTATCGACCATTTACTATTTGAGTGCATATATGCTAAACATGTGTGGTCAAAGCTCCTAGCTTGGCAAAGCATAAGAAGAGAAGTGTGGAACTGGAAGCATGAAGTGCAATGGGCCATAGAAAATGCTACTGGGATGATTGCCCAACAGGAGGTATACAGAATGACATTAGCTGGTGGAATGTATCACTTATGGCAGGAAAGGAATGCAAGAACTTTCAAGGAAAGTAGCAGATCTGCAGATCAAGTGGTCAAGCAACTGATAAGAGAAATTCATGTTAGAGCTTGCAGAGTTAGTAGATTGGATGGATATATGAAAGATTTGAACTTTTATCCTTAGGAAATAGAGCTTGTAGACAAGGCTGAATAAAGATGGTATGCAACAAGTTTGGGACCTTATGTCCAAACTGCTGATTTCCAGATGTGAGATGTGTGTAACTGATTTTGTGATGAAATAAAATATAATATAATTACCAAAAAGAAAAAAGAAATTAAGTCTCTGTTATAGATCTTAATCATAAAGACCTATTCAGACCCAATAAGTGATTGTGAAGTAAAAAAAAATAAATACACTTAATGATTAAGATCTGAATAATTAAGATTCAGACTTTAAAAATAAACACACTTAAATATCTGAGATATGAATGATTAAGATTCAAACCTCCATTAAGTGCAAACAAATGAGGCCTAAAGAGATTAAGGAGGTGGAAGCCTTAAAGCGCTTTCAAGATTTCTAATCCTTTATAGTTATTCGAAGTCAGCAATGTGAAAGCTTTTGTTCATTCGAAGCAGTTCGAAGTCAGGAATTTCATTTACGGTGTTCGAATTTGAAATAAGTAAAAAAAACCCGATAACGAGTGTTCAATATTATATTATATATCATTAAATTATAATATTTTACTTATATATATAGCGTAATTCACTAACCACCCTTAGTGTGTACCTTCGCCCCTAATTCGAAGGTACTAATATTTATTAAATCCTTATTTCCTTAATGTCGTTTCTTGCCCTAATACCCTTATAATTAAAGATTTTATATTTCTTGTTCCTTTTGAATCTTTTAAAGAAAGAAAAAGGATTTGTTGCTTGGGACTGAGGTGGTGGAAAAAGTGAAAAATAAGAGGGAAGAATCAAGAATATGGCATATTAATTAGGGGCTGCTTACTTATCTGTGAATTTGTCTTTCATGAGCGTGCTAAACATGTGGAAATTGACTTCCACGTGGTTGGATTACTATTGACTTGGTCAACGATGGATTATTGGAAAAAATGGATCAAGAATTGGTATCACTATTGTTGGTGTGACGACCCGGCCGGTCATCTCATGAGTTACCGCTCCATTTTCCCCCTCATTTCTGCTTCTACTTGCCTTAATTATTGGTTTTATATGTGATTGAGTTGGTTGGCTCGGGTTCGGAAAGGTTTTGAGAAGATTGGAGACACTTAGTCTCTTGTAAGAAGGCTTAAGTTGGAAAAGTCAACCGGATGTTGACTTATGTGTTAGAGGGCTCAGATGTGAGTTCCGATGGTTCGGATAGCTTCAAGAGATGATTTGGGATTTAGGAGTGTGATCGAAATGTGTTTTGGAGGTCCGGAGTAGATTTAGGCTTGAATTGTTGAAATTGAGTTTTTGGCGTTTTCCGGTCAATAGGTGAGATTTTGATATAGAGGTCGGAATGGAATTCTGAAAGTTGCAGTAGCTTCGTTATGTCATTTGGGATGTGCGTGCAAAATTTCAGGTCATTTGGACGCGGTTTGGTTGAATTTTTTATCAAAAGCGAAATGCGGAAGAATTTAGAACCTTAGGCTTGAATTCGATGAGTTTTGGTGGTTTTGATGTTGTTTTAGGTGTTTTGAAGATTGGTACAAGTTCGAATAAGGTTACGGGATATGTTGGTGCTTTTGTTTGAGGTCTCGGGGTGATTTCAGATGGTTGACGGGGAGTTTGAAGAATTAGTGCAGCTGTTGTATTTTGCTGCTTCTGGTATTTCCGCACCTTCGGATAGGGGGCCGCAGGTGCGGCGCCACATATGCGAAGGAAGGGCCACAGAAGCGGCCAGAGGTACGGTTGTCAGGAAACCGCAGAAGCGGCTAGGAGGACCGCATCTGCGATGTCGCAGATGCGTGTAACAGGGAACTTAAGTGACTTTCGCAGAAGCGGATCAAGAACCGCAAATGCGGTACTGCAGATGTGGAAATGTCTGGTCAGATTATATTAATTTCTCCTTTGCGATTTTCAGAGCGTTTCTCACTTTTAACACAAAATTTTGAAGCTTTGGGCGATTTTGAAGAGAGGAAATCATTGTTCATCGTTGAAGTAAGGATTTTGGCCCTTGAAACTCGATTATTTGTGATTAAGGAACAAAACCTCAGTGTTAAATTCATTAAAATCAGTAGAAAAAGGTGGAGTTAGGGCTTGAGATTAAGAGACCTTCTAGGGACAATTTGAGGGGTCAAACGAACTCCGATTTTTGAGTTTTTTATATGTACAGATTCGTAAGAGGATGAAGAACATTTTGGTATAAAGTTTGTCCAGTTCCGGGATGCGGGCCCGGGTGGTCGGGTTTTGACCGATTTCGGGTTTTGTGCTTAAAATCAATATTTTTCAACTGGAACTCATTCGTTTAGCATAATTTGATGATAAAAATCTGAACTTGGTAGATTTGGAGCACTCGGAAGTTGATTCAAGAGGCAAGCGTGTTGCAGAGTAGCTTTTCGTGCTAGTTCGAGGTGAGTAATAATTTTAAATGTTCTTCTGAGGGTATGAAACCCCAGAAATTCATAGCGTTCAGCTATGTTGAGGTGAGACACACACTAGATGACGAGCGTGGGGTCGTGCACCGTTGGGGATTGTGACTTAGTCCATCCCGAATGACTATTTTACTGCGATTTGACAGCTAATTGTTTGATATTACTATATTTTGGGCTAAATGCCATATATGGTCTTCGTGCCAACTGTCTGAACCCTTAGGGGATTTTAAATGATATTTTCCTCACTGTTTGATTTCATATTGGTGCTCAGTCATGCTATATTTTCACTATTTTCAAAACTCAGCTATGTTATTCTGTTTTAAACACATTAAATGATATTTTAAAGATATTTTGAGCTGAGCTTCATGTTTTACTGTTGCCCGAGGGGCTTATGAGATTCTAAATGAGTAAGGCCGAGGGCATGTGTTGTGAGGATATTTTTGGGTCGGGCTGCACGCCGCAACAGTGATATATTGATTATGCTAATGAGGCCGAAGGCCTGAGATTGTACGCCACGAGGTGGCTTGAGATTGATATGAGGCCGAGAGCCTGTTTATGATGCCATGAGATGGCTTGATATTGTGCTTGGGCCGTAAGGGGCCCCTCCCGGAGTCAGTACACCCCCAGTGAGCGCGGGTACCCATTGTGATATGAGATATAGCCCGAGGGGCTAGTATTGTTCTGTGACATTGCCCGAGGGGCGGATTCTGTTGTTACTGTGCGTGAGGGGCAGTTATTATGTGTTTACTATTCTGTCGTTTTCCCTGCATATTGTGTAACTGTTTTAAGGATGTTTATGATATTTCACTGTTTAATTATATTTACTGATTTTGCTATGCCTCTTTAGCTTAATATTGTGCCTTACGTGGTTTATATTACTCAGTCTTCATTTATTTTTATTAGTCACTGAGTTGGAGTACTCACTTTACTCCCTGCACCCCTGTGTGCAAATTCGGGCGCTACAGGTCCTTCTCCTGAAGGTTGATAGTTCCAGCAGGTCTTCGGAGATTTACTAGGTAGCTGCTTGGCGATTCGCAGCCCAGTGCATTTTCCCTCTATCTTAACTATTTTTGATTCTGCTATGTAGTATTGGATTAGACTTCAGACTGTTAGTATTGTTTTAGATGCTCATGACTGGTGACACCCCGATGTCGGGCTGCATTGATTTTATTTCCGCAACTTATACTGTTATTTTGGGGTTTTATTTCTATTAAAGATTTGGTATTTATTATTTTAACTGCATAATGTGAATTGGAATTGTGTCGGCTGGCCTTGTCTTCACGAGAGGCGCCATCACGATCGGGTTTGGATTTAGGGTCGTGACAATTTAGTATCAGAGCCTAGGTTACATAGGTCTCACGAGTAATGAGCGGGTATAGTAGAGTCTCGCGGATCGGTACGGAGACGTCTGTATTTATCCTCGAGAGGCTGTAGGACCTTTAGGAAAATTCCATATTCTTGAAATTCTTGTCGTGCGAATTGGTTGATCCGGTACTAAACTTCTGTTATTCTATTCTCTCACAGATGTGAGGACACGCGCTATCGGTCAGGATGGACGGCCACCAGTACCACCAGCGGGATCCACTAGAGGCCGAGGCCGTGGTAGGGCAGAGGTTCAGCCCCCACAGCAGCTGGGGCAGCACCTGGAGACCCACCAGCCGCCCCAGTTCAGGGTCAGGTCCTAGTGGTGGACGCTCCAGCAGCACCAGCTCAGGCACCAGTTGTGCCCATTGTGATTCCGGGTCTTCAGAAGACTTTGGCTCAGATATTGACAGTGTGCACTAGCCTTGCTCAGGCGGTCACGGTTTCTAATGCCGCAGCTACTTCTCAGGCAGGGGGAGGCTCCCAGACTGCCGCCGCCCGTACACCTGATCCGGTAGTTCAGGGAGTGCAAACACCAGAGGCACCACTAGCCGAGCCGGTGGTAGCTACGCAGTGTTATGTAGCTCATTTTATGCTGGAGGATGAGCAGCGTAGACTGGAGAGGTTTGGCAGGCTCCAGCCTCCTACTTTCAGCGGAGCAGAGGGCGAGGATGCCCGGGGTTTCTTAGATAGATGTCAGAGGATTCTTCGTACTGCGGGTATTCTAGGGACCAGGGGGTTGCATTTATGACCTTTCAGTTTACCGGAGATGCCTTTACTTGGTGGGAAGCATACGAGAGGCGTAGGCCTGTTGGTTCAGCACCTCTGACTTGGCAACAGTTCTCCGCACTATTTCTGGAGAAGTATGTCCCACAGTCCCGCAGGGAGGAGCTGCGCAGGCAGTTCGAACAGCTTCGATAGGGGGATATAATAGTTACCCAATATGAGATGAGGTTCTCGAAGTTGGCTCGACATGCTATTTGGCTGGTTGCTACTGAGAGAGAGAGAGAGGATCAGAAGGTTTGTTGATGGCCTCACCTACCAGCTTCGGGTTCTCATGACCAGAAAGAGGGTGTCAGGTGCTACATTCGAGGAGGTTGTGGATATTTCTCGAGAGATTGGGTCAGTTCGTCGCCAGGAGCGCGAGGAGAGGGAGGCTAAGAGGCCTCGAGGACATGGTAGTTTTGGGGGTGCTCCTTCGAGGGGCCAGTTTCAGCACGACAGAGGACGACAGTTCTGACATGATCAGTCAGCTCGCCCAAGTTATCGTGGGGCAACACCAGGCCATAGTTCTCACGGTCCTCAATAGGGCCATTCTTCACTTAGTGCACTTCTAGCCTAGTGTTCGTCCCGTGCTCCATCGGTTCAGGATTCTTCTGCGCCAGGGGCGTCTGCTAGTCATATCGGTGTTAGGGGTTCCCATCAGTCCCGTCTCTGGCACCCGAGAATTGTTATGAGTGCGGAGAGATGGACCACTTGTGGAGGAAGTGCCCTCGACGTTCTCAGCAGAGGGGTCAGTCATCAGCCTCAGCCCCAGCCACTTCACCACCTACCCAGCCAGCTAGGGGTGAGGGATAGTCATCTAGGTGTCGCCCTAGAGGGGGAGGTCAATCCGGAGGTGGCCAGGCCCGCTTCTATGCACTTCCAGCTAGGCCCGATGTGATTGCTTCAGATGCGATGATTACAGGTATTATCTCAGTCTGCCGCAGGGATGCTTCTGTGTTATTTGACCCTGGTTCTACTTTCTCTTATGTGTCGTCTTATTTTTCCCATTATCTGGATATGCCCTGCGACTCCCTTGTCTCTTCTATTCATGTTTCTACGCCGGTGGGCGTACTGTTGTGGTAGACCATGTGTAACGGTCGTGTATTGTGTCTATTGGGGGTTTGGAGACCCGAGTGGATCTATTGTTATTATGTATGGTGGACTTCGATGTTATTCTAGGCATGGACTGGTTATCTCCGTGCCGGGCTATTCTGGACTGTCATGCTAAGACAGTGACTTTGGCTATGCCTAGTGTGCCACGGATTGAGTGCCGAGGTCCGACCGATTATGTTACCAGCAGAGTGATTTCTTTCATAAAGGCCCAGCGTATGGTTGGGAAAGGTTGTCTTTCATATCTAGCTTTTGTGAGGGATTTCAGTGTAGAGACTCCTAGTATTGAATCTGTTCCAGTTGTGAGGGATTTTCCCGATGTATTTCTTGCAGACCTACCGGGTGTGCCACCAGACAGGGATATAGATTTTGGTATTGACCTGGTGCTAGGCACTCAGCCCATTTCTGTCCCACCATATCGTATGGCACCAGCGGAGCTGAAGGAGTTAAAGGAGCAGCTTCAGGAACTTCTAGATAAGGGGTTCATTCGTCCTAGTGTGTCGCTGTGGGGTGCGTCGGTTCTCTTTGTGAAGAAGAAGGATGGCACGACGAGAATGTGCATTAATTACAGGCAGTTGAACAAAGTGACAATTAAAAACAAGTATCCTTTGACTCGTATCGATGATTTGTTCGACCAGCTTCAGGGAGCGAGAGTATTTTAAAAGATTGATCTCCGCTCAGGTTATCACCAGTTGAAGATCAGGGACTCAGACATTCTTAAGAGAGCTTTCAGGATCCGATATGGTCATTATGTGTTCTTGGTAATGTCTTTCGGGCTAACCAATGCCCCAGCAGCGTTCATGCACTTGATGAATAGTGTGTTCCGGCCATATCTCGACTCGTTTGTCATAGTCTTCATTGATGATATTCTGGTGTACTCACGTAGTCAGGAGGAGCACACGGAGCATTTGAGAATAGTGTTGTAGAGATTGAGAGAGGGGAAGCTTTATGCAAAGTTCTCCAAATGTGAGTTCTAGCTCAGTTCAGTGGCCTTCTTGGGGCACGTGGTGTCCAGCGAGGGTATTCAGGTGGACCCAAAGAAGATAGAGGTGGTTCAGAGTTGGCCCACACCGTCCTCAGCTACAGAGATTCGCAGTTTTCTTGGTTTGGTGGGTTATTATCGCCGGTTTGTTCAGGGATTCTCGTCTATTGCATCGCCCTTGACCAAGTTAACTCAGAAGGGTGTTACATTTCAGTGGTCTGGTAAGTGTGAGGAGAGCTTTCAGACGCTCAAGACTGCCTTGACCACAGCTCCAGTGCTAGTATTACCATCAGCTTCAGATTCTTATACCGTATATTGTGATGCTTCAAGAGTTGGTATTGGGTGTATTCTGATGCAGGAAGGTAGAGTTATTGCTTATGCTTCTCGTCAATTGAAGCCTCATGAGAAGAACTACCCTGTTCACGATTTGGAGTTGGCTGCCATTGTTCATGCGTTGATGATCTGGAGACATTATCTGTATGGTGTGTCTTGTGAAGTGTATACTGATCATCGTAGTCTCCAGCACTTGTTCAAGCAAAAGGATCTCAATTTGAGGCAGCGGAGGTGGTTGGAGTTGCTTTAAGATTATGACATTTCTATTTGTATCACCCAGGGAAGGCCAATGTAGTGGCCGACGCTTTGAGCCAAAAGGTGGTGAGTATGGGGAGTTTGGCGTATATTCCAGTTGGAGAGATACCTCTTGCAGTTGATATTCAGGCTTTAGCCAATCGGTTCATAAGGTTGGATATTTCGGAACCCAGTAAGGTATTGGCTTGTGTGATTTCTCGGACTTCCTTATATGAGCGCATCAAAGAGCGCCAGTATGCAGCATGATGATGCCAAGGATGTGACTACCGGAGATGATGGGGTGTTGAGGATGCAGGGCCGGATTTGTGTGCCCAATGTAGATGGGATTCGGGAGTTGATTCTGGAGGAGGCCCATAGCTCGCGGTATTCCATTCATCCGGGAGCCGCGAAGATGTATCAGGATCTGAGACAACATTATTGGTGGAGAAGAATGAAGAAAGACATTGTGGGATTTGTAGCTCGGTGTCTCAATTGTCAGCAGGTGAAATATGAGCATCAGAGACAGGGTGGCTTGCTTCAGCGGATAGATATTCCAGAGTGGAAGTGGGAGTGGATCACTATTGACTTTGTAGTTGGACTTCCACGAACTTTGAAGAAGTTCGACGCTATTAGGGTGATTGTGGATCGGCTGACCAAGTCCGCGCACTTCATTCCTATTTGTACTACTTATTACTCTGAGCGGTTAGTAGTGATATATATTCGGGAGATTGTTTGGTTGCATGGTGTTCCAGTTTCCATCATTTCAGATCGGGGCACTCAGTTTACTTCACAGTTTTAGAAGTCTGTACAGCAAGAGTTGGGTACTCAGGTTGAGTTGAGCACAGCTTTTCACCCTCAGACGGACGGGCAGTCCGAGCGCACTATTCAAATATTGGAGGTATGTTACGCGCTTGTGTTATTGATTTCGGAGGGTCATGTGATCAGTTTCTATCGCTCGCGGAGTTGGCTTATAATAATAGCTACTAGTCGAGTATTTAGATGGCTCCATATGAGGCTTTGTATGAGAGACGGTGTAGATCTCCAGTCGGTTGGTTTGAGTCGGGCGAGGCCAGGCTATTGGGTACAGATTTGGTGCAGGATGCTTTAGACAAGGTGAAGGTGATTCAGGAGAGACTTCGTACAGCGCAGTCGAGACAAAAGAGCTATGCTGACAGGAAGGTTCGTGATGTGTCCTACATGGTTGGTGAGAAGGTTCTGTTGAAGGCTTCACCCATGAAGGGTGTTATGAGGTTTGGAAAGAAGGGTAAATTAAGTCCACGGTTCATTGGAGCTTTTGAGGTACTTTGGAGGGGTGAGGAGGTGGCTTATGGGCTTGCTTTGCCACCTAGCTTGTCAGGTGTGCATCCAGTATTCCATGTTTCTATGCTCCGAAAGTATATTGGAGATCCGTCTCATGTTCTGGATTTCAGCACGGTTCAGTTGGAGGGTGATTTGACTTATGATGTAGAGCCAGCAGCCATTTTGGAGCGTCAAGTTCGGAAGTTGAGATCAAAAGATATAGCTTCTGTGAAAGTGCAGTGGAGAGCTCGGCCCGTGAAGGAGGCTACCTGGGAGACCGAGCAAGAGATACGGAGCAGATATCCTCACCCATTCGAGGCTTCAGGTACGTTTCTTGACTCGTTCGAGGACGAACGTTTGTTTAAGAGGGGGAGGATGTGACGACCCGGCCGGTCGTCTCATGAGTTATCACTCCGTTTCCCCCCATTTCTGCTTCTATCTGCCTTAATGATTTGCTTTATATGTGATCGGGTTGGTTGGCTCGGTTTCGGAAAGGTTTTGAGAAAATTGGAGACACTTAGTCTCTTGTAAGAAGGCTTATGTTGGAAAAGTCAACCGGATGTTGACTTATGTGTTAGAGGGCTCGGAAGTGAGTACCGATGGTTCGGATAGCTTCGAGAGATGATTTGGGACTTAGGAGCGTGATAGAAATGTGTTTTGGAGGTCCGGAGTAGATTTAGGCTTGAATTGGCAAAATTGAGTTTTTGGTGTTTTCCGGTCGATAGGTGAGATTTTGATATACAAGTCGGAATGGAATTCTGGAAGTTGCAGTAGCTTCGTTATGTCATTTGGGATGTGCGTGCAAAATTTCAGGTCATTTGGACGTGTTTGGTTGGGTTTTTGATCAAAAGCGGAATGCGGAAGAATTTAGAACCTTAGGCTTGAATTCGTTGAGTTTTGGTGGTTTTCATGTTGTTTTAGGTGTTTTGAAGATTGGTACAAATTTGAATAAGGTTACAGGATATGTTGGTGCTTTTGGTTGAGGTCCCGGGGGCCTCGGGGTGATTTTGGATGGTTGACGGGGAGTTTGAAGAATAAGTGCAGCTGCTGTATTTTGCTGCTTCTGGTATATCCGCACCTGCGGATAGGGGGCCGCAGGTGCGGCCGCATATGCGAAGGAAGGGCCGCAGAAGCGGCCAGAGGTACGGTTGTCAGGAAATCGCAGAATCGCAGATGCGGGTGTGTAACCGCAGATGCGGGCAACAGGGAACTTAAGTCACTTCCGCAGAAGCGGATCAAGAACCGCAGATGCGGTGGGATGACTGCAGATGCAGAAATGTCTGGTCAGATTATATTAATTCCTCCTTCGCGATTTTCAGAGGGTTTCTCACTTTTAACACAAAATTTTGAAGCTTTGCGCGATTTTGAAGAGAGGAAATCATTGTTCATCGTTGAGGTAAGGATTTTGGCCCCTAAAACTCGATTATTTGTGATTAAGGAACAAAACCTCAGTGTTAAATTCATGAAAATCAGTAGAAAAAGGTGGTGTTAGGGCTTGAGATTAAGAGACCTTCTAGGGACAATTTGAGGGGTCAAACGAACTCCGTTCGAGTTCTTTATATGTACGGATTCGTGAGAGGATGAAGAACATTTTGGTATAAAGTTTGTCTAGTTCGGGATGCGGGGCCGGGAGGTCGGGTTTTCACCGATTTCAGGCTTTGTGCTTAAAATCGATATTTTTCAATTGGAATTCATTCGTTTAGCATAATTTGATGATAAAAATCTGAACTTGGTAGATTTGGAGCACTCGGAAGTTGATTCGAGAGGCAAGCATGTTGCAGAGTAGCTTTTCGGGCTAGTTCGAGGTGAGTAATGATTTTAAATGTTGTTCTGAGGGCATGAAACCTCGGGATCATAGCGTTCGGCTATGTTGAGGTGAGACACACGCTAGATGACGAGCGTGGGGTCGTGCACCGTTGGGGATTGTGACTTAGTCCATTCCGAATAACTATTTTACTACGATTTGACATCTAATTGTTTGATATTATTATATTTTGGGCTAAATGAATATGTGGGCTTCGTGCCAACTGTCTAAACCCTTAGGGGATTTTAAATGATATTTTCCTCACTATTTGATTTCATACTGGTGGTCAGTCTTGCTATATTTTCACTATTTTCAAAACTCAGCTATGTTATTCTGTTTTAAACACATTAAATGATATTTTAAAGATATTTTGAGCTGAGCTTCATGTTTTACTGTTGCCCGAGGGGCTTATGAGATTTTGACTGAGTAAGGCCGAGGGCCTGTGTTGTGAGGATACTTTTGGGTCGGGCTGCACGCCGCAACAGTGATATATTGATTATGCTAATGAGGCCGAGGGCCTGAGATTGTACACCACGAGGTGGCTTGAGATTGATATGAGGCCGAGAGCCTGTTTATGATGCCACGAGATGGCTTGATATTGCGCTTGGGCCGTAAGGCCCCTCCCGGAGTCTGTACACCCCCAGTGAGCGCGGGTACCCATTGTGATATGAGATATAGCCCGAGGGGCTGGTATTGTTCTGTGACATTGCCCGAGGGGCGGATTCTATTGTTACTGTGCCTGAGGGGCAGTTATTTTATTTTTACTATTCTGTCATTTTCCCTGCATATTGTTTAACTGTTTTAAGGATGTTTATGATATTTCACTGCTTAATTGTATTTACTGATTTTGCTATGCCTCTTTAGCTTAATGTTGTGCCTTACGTGGTTTTATATTAATCAATCTTCATTTATTTTTATTACTCACTGAGTTGGAGTACTCACTTTATTCCCTACACCCCTGTGTGCAGATTCGGGCGCTACAGGTCCTGCTCCTGAAGGTTGATAGTTCCAGCAGGTCTTCGGAGATTTACTAGGTAGTTGCTTGGCGATTCGCAGCCCATTGCATTCTCCCTCTATCTTAGCTATTTTTGATTCAGTTATGTAGTATTGGATTAGACTTCAGACTGTTAGTATTATTTTAGATGCTCATGACTGGTGACACCCCGGTGTCGGGCTGTGTTGGTTTTATTTCCGCAACTTATACTGTTATTTTGGGGTTTTATTTCTATTAAAGATTTGGTATTTATTATTTTAACTGCTTAAAGTGAACTGGAAGTGTGTCGGCTGGCCTTGTCTTCACGAGAGGCGCCATCATGACCGGGTTTGGGTTTAGGGTCGTGACAGTTGGCCCAAGTGAAGTTTGTTTTGATGATTGACAAAGGAACTCAAGCATGAACCAAGTCCATACACAGTGTACACAGTCACGGGAAAATTCGAGCATAAGGGATGCACATGAAGGAGATAAGCTTGTGTTGTTATATCTGACCGAAATTGTTGCATAAATGATAAGGAGAAGTACTCCTTACTCGAAGAGAACTTCATCCAAGATAAGGGAGGAGTTAGAAGTTGAAGATAACTAGAACTCTTCCACCATGGAAGAGTATAACATTAGAACTCTAGTTATTTCCTATTCTACTAACTCTATAAATTGCAGATGTTCTCATTTTACAGGTACGCATAAAAGCTGAAGTTAAACTTGAGTTGAGAGAAAAATAGCAAGGCATTTTGCAAGCAATTCTTGTGTGATTCAAGTGTGCGAATCTGAATCTACATGAACCAGATAGAAGAACTAGTTCCAAGTGTCTATCTTCTATTCTAGTTCAATTGTAGTAGGGCTTTTCAAATTATTTTTCAACTTTATCTAGAGGCAATTGTATTAGGTACTCTAAGTATTCAAGTTAGAGTTAACTTGAACTTGTCGCAACAGTTAGAGGCTGGTTACCACAACGAGAATAGAGGTAATCGTTATGTTTACAAAGAGTTTTGTAAATGCTGTTTTGGCTTAGTGATTTAGTGTAGTGTTGGGAAAAATCCTACTGAGTAGTAGGTCATGATTTTTTAAACTTTTGAGCCGGGTGTTTTCCACGTAAAAATACTTGTGTTCATTACTTTCTGCATTTACTATTTCTGTAACAGTAGTACAAGGAATACATAGAATAACCAGGTCCTTTTATAATCAGTGCACAAGAAAATTAAACACCACACAAATCGTCCCCTCCCCCGCCTCTAGTGTGGCATTGAAGTATATAACATCAATTGGTATCAGAGCAGGTTCTCCTTGAAGAGGCTTACACCTTAGGAGAAGATCAATATGAGTGAACCACCTGGAAAATGGGAAGGGCAATCCACTGCTAGGCCACCACTCTTTAACGGCCAGTACTACTCTTGGTGGAAAAATCGGATGAGAGATCACATTATAGGAGAGGACTATGAGCTATGGGACATGGTCACCGATGGTCCACCGGCTACCTTAAAGATAAATGCTGAAGGAGTAGAGGTGCCAAAGACAAGAGCGGATTGCACTGCTGAGGACTTGAAGAAATGAGAGAAGAATACTAAAGCCAAGAAATGGCTTGTCTTTAGACTTCGTCCAGATGAGTACAGCATAATCCAAAGCTGTACCACTGCTAAGCAAATTTGGGACACATTGCAAGTGGCTCATGAAGGAACGCCTCATGTGAAGAGATCTAGAGGGACTTAACTGTATTCTCAATATGACAACTTTGATATAAAGGAAGGAGAAATCGTTCAAGAGATGTACACAAGGTTCACTATACTAATAAATGAGCTAAAGTCTCTTGGAAGGATTATTCCTGAAGAAGATAGAGTCGAGAAGATATTGACTAGGGTTTTTTCAATCACTTGGGAGATCAAAATCACTGTCATTCAGGAATCAAAGAATATTACCACTCTCCCCTTGGATGAATTAATTAGAAATCTCACTGCCTATGAACTTAGGAGACAAACCATGAAAATGGATGTACCTAAGAAGGAAAGGAGCTTGGCACTCAGAACCACTAAATGTTCTGATCTAGAAGATGATGAAACGGTTATGATCACCAAGAACTTCAAGAAGTACCTGGGAAGAGGAAAAGGTTCTTCAAGAAGTGGAAGATATAGCAAGTCAAAATCTCCTGAAAAGCAAACCAATGATGGCTGCTACAAGTGTGGAAAGACTGATCAAGAATTGTCCTTTATGGGAAATCGAATGGAAGAAGGAAAGAGCTGAACGAAGGAACAGGTTCAACCCAAGAAAAGAAACAACAAATGATCAACCATGGCTATGGTCGCTGGTTGGGGAGAAAGCTCAAATTAAAGCTTAGATGATGATGAACAAACACTTATGGCCATTGGAGAATTTGATGAAGAGACTGAGGAAAGTGTAATTCATCTCAAAGACAAGATTAAATTTTCGTCTAAAGAAAGGTTTTTTGAGTTACTTCTAGAACTAATTGATAAAACTGAGGATGTAAACAATGAAAAAGGAACAGTTGTCTAAAGAATGTGTGATTTTGAAGGCTAAGTGCAACAACATGGAACTTAGGTCTAGTAATATTGTAAGTGAAATACCGTGTTGAAGAACCAGGTTCATGCACTCGTCTCAGTTGTCCTAGAGCTTAGATCTGAAAGTCTAAGACTGAAATTAGGAACAAGTGAAAAGATAGCCGATCACACACAACTCACTCTAGAAGAAAATGTAGAAAAAATGAAAGATGAATTGTATAAAAGGGATGAGCAAGTAAGAATCCTAAAGGAGGGTCTATGCAAGGTCAAGCATGAGCTAGACAGAACTTATAAATGGAATAGGTCCTCTGATGCACTTTTATGGCTACAATAACACCATAGTAATAACGGAAGAGGACTTGGCTTTGGGAACCTGGCACCTAAGTGAGATCCCAAAATCAAGCACCTCACACTTCATGAGAACAAGATTTGCACACAATGTGGTGAAAGAGGTCACCATAAAAGTGAATGCACCGCACAAGAAAAGGCAAGTCAAAAGAACAAAGAATTTTTTCAAGGGAAGAATAGGATACCAAGTTGGGCTAAAAGAATTTGATTCATCCTTTTGCTTATATAAAGGGACCCAAATTAGTTTGGGTTGTTGATACCCAATTTTTCAATCATATTTCTAAAAAATATACTCCCTCTGTTTCAATTTATGTGAACCCATTTGACTGGTCACGGAATTTAAGAAATGAGAGAAGACTTTTGAACTTGTGGTGTAAATGAGGAACATATATTTTGTATGGCTATAAATCATTGCATAAAGGTAAATTATTTCCAAATAAGGAAAGGGGTCATTCTTTTTGGGACGGACCAAAAAGGAAATAGGTTCACATAAATTTAAACGGAGGGAGTATAAAATAGTATATTTTCATCATCATCTAGTTTATGAACCTATACAAGCATTTTTCATAATTTTCCATAATTTTTAAGGGCTTTAAATTAATTTCTTTCTGCATTTTTATTTTAGAAATACCCAATAATTATCCTTCAAATTATTTTTATGATGATTTAATAATCCAAACTCATCATTTACACCAACATGCATATTTTGATTCTACTATGGCTTGTTCTACTATGGCTTGTTTTTTGTTTTATTTCTCTCAATATTTGTAGAACAAGCCATAGTAGAATAAACAACTTAATATTTTTATCCAAACTCATCATTTACATCATTTACACCAACATCCTATATTCTACTATGGTTTATTTTTTGTTTTATTTCTGTCAATATTTGTCTTAACCTAAAATTAGGGTTTTTCAGATTTTCTTAATTAGTTCGATTTTCTGATTTCGAGTATTATTTGTGTCTATATTCATCCTATGCTACTGTTTTTTTGTGTATTCCGTTGATATTTGTTTTCCCTAAAACTAGGGTTTACCTATTTTTTCCTAAATCCAAATTTTATTGATTTTGCATGATATTGCTTCCTCATTTTACGTTTGATTTTACAGTGTTTCCTTGTTTACTTGTTTAATTTCTACTACTATATAAACCCCTCCCCATTCCCCTTTAAGACAGACTTGAATCGTTCGTTTTTACTAAAAAACTAAAGTTATTGCTCTTTGTTCTCTAAATACTCTTGTTCTACATTCTGGTTCTTGGCCGGCTGAAAGCCAAGGCCAGAAGTTATAGGTTTTTGCTCTTCGTTGATATTCAGAATACTGCAGACTTTCGTTCTTTCTTAATTTTTGCTTAACTGGTGAGTTGCTGGACTTTTGTCACTTCATTCCTATTTACCTGTCATTTGCATATGTTTTCACTTTGGAGATTGTAGCTTAATGTGTTTTCTGGGTTGTTCTTGTATGCAATTCTGATTTCTTTACTTCAATGTTGGTAATCTGAAACATGCCTAAACCTAATTTGAGTTAATTAATTTCTTTTCAAGCTCATCTAGCCTATGTGTTGCAACTTACTAATATTTAGAAACTTTGCACTTTAGCCTCTCTTTAGTGTTTGATTTTGTTACCAATCATGTTACCTAAACATGCTTTACTTACATAATTCTTGCAATGACTTGTTCTCATCCTGTCTAAATTTTGTTGCCAATTGATACGATTCTCACTAGGATCTATACTTAGCATAATTTGAACCTTTTTCTTACTATGAGTCTACACCAATCCTACAAAACCTGTTTTGTTAATGTGTGACTACCTATGCATTAGGTGTTGAACTTGTTCTTCTGAAACTTTGTTAAGCTTGTTCTTAAAACCTAAGCATGTCCTGTTATCTGCTCTATGTGCTCAACTTGATTATGTTTGTATCCTCAGTGTTGTCCTTCAACCTTAGTTTATCCTCTTTCACTTATTGCCTGGGTTCTTTGAGTTCTCATTTTTAGCCGGCTGAAAGCCAAGGCTACCTAAGTTCTATCATTGACCTCCCTAGTGTGACCACTGCTCAGGGTCCTATTGAGACCTTTGTGAACTCTGACAAACTAGGACTTGGTCCCTAGTCATTCCCCGAATCTCCTCTATTAACCTCCCTAATGTGAGCACTGCCCTGGGCTCTTGAAGCCCTTGGGAACTCTGACACACTAGGGTCCAAGGTTCTTTGCCATTTTTCTGATTGCTCAACTTTTCCCCTTTCACTTACTGAATAAGCCAATGGGCTTGTGTAAATGGTTGTTGGTTAAAGCTGGCTATAGGTTTTGGATGCGAAGACTATTGTTTGGGCTGTTGTGAAACTATGTGTACTTGAGATTAAAGGCCTGCTGGCCGGGTATACTTTGGGCCTACCTTAGATCCACTATAGCTATTTTGTAATTCTGTAATTCATTTCATTCATTGGGCTTGTAATAATGTTGTAATAAGAATTGGGGTCTATTCTAATGCTTTCATGAAACGAGTAGAAATCTTGCCTATAGGTATTTAATTGCTCAAACATATTCTGATTATATGTGTGTTAGATAACCTGCCTATAGGACTTTAGTTTTCAATTCGTTCAACATATTTTGCTTCTACATGTTCGTGAGATATCATGCCTATAGGAAATAAAATGATCAATCCTTCAATTGCAACATACTCACTCGATACCATGATCATAGGATTATATTAGTTTATGTTTTACAAAATCTGCATTTTAAATCATGCCTATAGGGTCTTAATTGGTTAATGTGCTGTTGTTATAATTATTCACTTAGGAGATATGCCTATAGGAAATAAAACAAGTTTCAATCGCTAATTGTAGAAATCCTGCCTATAGGATAATACCACTCGCTTTTATGTGTTAATATTAAACTTTCAAACACTATTTCGTTGCCACTGTTAGAAAGCATGCCTATAGGATTAAACTAAGTAATTTTGAATATCTTCCATGGTAATCACTGCCAACTACTGCACCTAGATATCATGTCTATAGGTTTAAACACTTATAACCTATAATTTTAGTAATCAGCACGCAATACTAGACTCCCTGAAATATATAGTTATACAGAAAGCATGCCTCTAAAATAACACATTGCATCTGAAACTGCATGCATGTTTGAACTTCAAAGTAACATAGAAATCATGTCTATATGGCTTAATGGCTTTAACTCGTCTCAATTCTGAAACTGTCAAATGCCTAATTTGTTTGCGTGCATTTGTTGTCTAAGTGTGGAGACTAACTCGGGCCCTTAACTGCTTTTATGTGAAGTCCAACATGTTTTGTATGTCACCTAGTTTTCTTATTTGAGCTACCTACGTTAGGTCTAGAACCATCCAAAATAGAGGTCCAAACACCTCCTGGACCGTAGGCATGGGACGGGTAGTACACGCATAGGGTACGAGTTATAATATGACTAGTACGCTTTAGGTAACAACTTAAAGATAGTGATCGGGTAGCAGGAGATGATAGTCTCTGCCCGCTGAATAATACGAGTAACACCCCATATGGAGGGAGTTACAAAGTATTATTTATGTTGCACAGGGTGATCTTTTAGGCTAAAAAACTTAGGATACCCCCCCCCCTCCCCCGCTTTCTTTCTTTTCCTACTAGAATCAAAAATAGTTGTACCTTCGATTCAAAACCTGTTTATAATAAACTTCTTAAATTTTTGTGCTCTCTCTTCGTTTATTTGATCACATAGACTAATTCATATAATTCAAGTTCGGTCGGGAACCATAGTTTTGGACCTCGAAGAGTGCCTAACACCTTCTCTTTGAGGTAATTTCGAGCCCTTACCCGATCTTTGGTGATGCAAACTAGTCAACAGATTTATCTGCAAAATAGGTGTCCTAACGCACCCAAAACCCGTTAGGTGGAGACTTTCTCTTCTAAAACCTTCCTTAAAAGAGTTGTCACGTGTCGAAACCTGATTTTGCGAGAAAAAAGGGGCACGACAGCATGGCGACTCTGCTGAGAATTTTTTAGGCTCTTACCATAAGTAAACTTGATCTTTATGAATTAGTCTTCTCTGATAAGCGTGTCTTTATTATCTTTGTTGTTACATGAATATCCCACTCTCGTTTTCCTTTTATTTGCTACCTGTACACCCTTTTCTCGTTTTTCCCTTTATTTGAATTCACATGCAAATCTCTGCTCAATTTGGTCATAACATGCGCCTTCCTTTTAGACATTTATTTTTAAGAATTGCTACATCATGTCTCTCCCCACCCTCACTCCCTTGTCTACTTTATTACGATTTCCACATTGTGCGAACTAACTTCTTCCTTGTTTTTACTTTCTTTTATGTCTTTACGTTTCATTCAATACTGCATTTACTGTTTTCATCATGCAAAATATTTGACAACGTGTTGTTTTATCTTTGAATAAAGCATGCTCCACATCATATTCCATTCGTGTGTAACTAACACCATAGCGACACTAAATGAGTGTCCGCGCTCTTCCTAAATCACCCTTTAAATTTGGAAAGGCTTATCTGCGGTAAAACTAGTCGACCAGCGGTGCAGTCGACGGTTCCGTGCCTTTCCCTCTCAAGTTGTCTGCTTGAGGGTACCGGTATAGACTCTTCTAGAAACCTCCACTCTAATATTAACTATGCATGCATCATGTCCAAACCTAGTATGAGTAAGAACGATGTCCGCATAATAACTCACTAAGACGAGTCTTGTCCAAAGTCGGCGGCATTTCCATAATCCCAATGGGCACAATCACGATCTGTGCTTTATTTGGAGAAAACATGTCGATATGTTAATCATTAACGTGTAAATAGCCAAATCTAGAGAGGGAAAGGGCTAACTCTATTTGTTTTGCAGAAATAAGGCACGAAGTCCCCAGGTTCGGCATGGTTCGAAATATCCCAGCTTTGCTATCGGATTGGTGGGAAAATCTCGCACCAAGTGACTAAAACCATGTGAAAAGAGTCCTTGGGAATTTACCCTCTATGTTAGACATTCAGCCAAACAATGCATTAATTGAGGCCGCCACTATGTTCTGGGATGAGAAGAGAGTCGCTTTCCATTTTGGTGACATAGAAATGACTCCCTTTTTAGAAGAAATAGGAGGTTTCGCTGGGCTCCCATGGGATAGACCTGGTTTGTTGGTACCGGAAAACCGCACTCCTCGAGGTTTCTTGAAAATGATGGGTTTCAAGAAAAATGATGATTTAGTCTGTCTGAAGAAGTCTTACATACCATTCGATTTCCTTTATGAGTGTTATGGGCACAACAAGTAATACCTCCTTGACCATGATGAGTTTGCCAGCACTTCTTTAGGTTGGACTCACCGTTGAGTTTTCGTATTCATTGTCTATTTTCTGGGGATGCTGGTATTTCCAATACAAGGAGAAAGGATCCACACTCGCCTACCTATGGTCACTAAGACTTTAATGGAGCGGATTGAGTTATGATTCTGGCTGATATATAGCGGGCTTTAGATCGTTGCAAAAAGGGGTATAGGCATTTTGAGGGTTGCAATCTGTTGCTGCAAGTATGGTTGTTGGAACACCTTCAGAGGGGAGAATACCATCAAGAACTTCCGCGACGACCATGGAATGACCATATAGCTTATCACCATCCGAAGAGAATGACTTTTATCCCAAACAAGTTTGCGCAACCAGAAAACATTGTGAGTTGGGCACACTTCTTCAGCAATCTGACTGATGACAAGGTACATTGGATGTTCGAGTGGTTTCCTAGCAGTGAATTCATCATCAGGTCGAGAGATACTCCTCATCTAGTGCTAACCGGGTTGAGGAGAATCTATCCTTGTGCTTCTATCAGGGTTATGAGTCAAGCTGGGAGAAAACAGGTTATACCACGAGTTTCTAAAATGGTTTAGTACAAAGCAGACTTCTAGGGGAACGCCATTCCATTCAAGTTCGAGGCACAACACATGTGGCATCAAAAGATCATTTGGGAGAAATATACCATCGAGCCAGATCAGTAGCATGCCGGCCGTGTGCACTTCCATCCGTCGTGGTTGGTAGATGATATAGCAGGGGATGTCAAGCTAGGGATTAATCTGAATAATAGGGTTGTAGACGACGCTGCTGAAGCACAAGTCAAATACAAGATGTTGCGCAAAAGGATTTTCAAGTCTAAAGCCAGGCATTTGGAACAACATAAAGTGGACATGGAAGCAATCAACGAGTGGAGAGAAATCGCTACTAAGTCAACAGAAAGGCTAGAATATTTGGAGCAGGGGTTGATGGAGCTTGAAGGGAAGATGAGAAAGAGGGTTGCAAGTTGTCAAAACATGGATGGCAATGAAGAAGGGCTCTTACCAAGGGCATATCTGGTATTGGACATGCGCGACCTGGGGAATCTGATCGATGTAGCAAAGAAGGCCAAGCATGGAGAAGGTCCCTCCGGGAACAAATAGATTAGGAATTATGTTTTACTTACTTTCTAGACTCGTTTTAGACTTTGGTTGTAATAAGGCAAATGGCATTAGTGACTCTTTATAATTATTGTCGTTTTTATAGAGATTTTGTTTATTTATCATATTAATAAAATGACTCAGTTATTGGCATCGGTTTTCTCCAAATCTATATGTCACTTAGGCCTACCTCAGGCAAAATGAGGTTCCCAAATTAGGACGCGAATTTATAATTCCTCAATATGTGTTTAAATACCTCAAACATCCTTTTAATACTCCTTAATGACTTGTTTACCTTTTTGTTTTCTTCTTTTCTTTATTTGTTTATTCCCATCCCTTAAGGCTGGTTCGTGCATACTAGCATCATCAGCATATCATACTAGATCTAGAGGTCATCCACCTCTTCCTCCTCCAAGTGATCCTAAAAGCAAGGGAAAATCCAAAATGGAGAATACGAGCGGTATCAGGAAAGACAACGCTAGCATGTAGAGAATGTCGAGACTTCGGATGGTCGGAGTACTCTATCACAAAATGACTTAGTTTTACGATTGGAACAAAAGATACTGGAGCTACAAGGGGAACTTGAGAAGAGCTGGAACTTGGCAAACCTTTTCCTTACTCAGAACGTCCCAGACGTCAACCAACAAAACGCCCAAAACCCTGCACCTCCCCAGAACACACAAAACCAACAAAATCCTCCCGTACCTCATCAGTATGCCACACCTCCTCAAAATCCTAATCCTCCACCAGTACCGACCCCTCTACAACATCATCACCATCCGACCTAGCATCTACAAACCACCACCTACCACACTCCTCAAAACGCACCACAACCTACCCCCGATCCCAAAACTCAACCAACGACCATCACTACGCCCAAATTCCTGGAGTCCATCAAAGCAACCCCATATATGTGGAAACCTTACCCCACACTCCACAACCAACCTTATACATACCTGATCCGCCGAGAAAGACCTGCTCATCAAGAACATGGCGGAAGAACTCAAGAAACTTATTAGCCATGTCCAAGGTGTTGAAGGTGGTGAAGGCATGGAAGGTTTGAATTATAAAGATTTGTGTACTCAGCCGGACGTAGAACTACCAGAGGGTTCCAAACCTCCTAAGTTTGAAATGTTCGACGGGACAGGTGATCCAAAGGTACACTTGAGAACATATTGTGACAAGCTCAAAGGGGTTGGTAAAGACGAAAGAATCCGCATGAAGCTGTTCATGAGGAGCCTCACTGGAGACGCTCTATCTTAGTACATCAGTCAAAATCCAAAGAAATGGGTTAACTGGGTAAGCATGGCATCAGATTTTATGGATCGGTTCAGGTTCAATACAGAAAATGCGCCAGACGTCTTCTACATTCAGAATCTTAAGAAGAAGCCAACTGAAACTTTCCACGAGTATGTTACTCGATGGAGGTCGGAAGCTACAAAGGTTAGGCCGGAGCTGGAAGAAGAACAAATGAATAAGTTCTTTGTTAGAGCTCAAGATCCACAATACTATGAGAGGTTAATGGTCATTGAAAACCATAAGTTCTCTGATATCATCAAACTAGGAGAAAGAATAGAGGAAGGAATTAAAAGAGGAATGGTGACAAATTTTGAGGCACTCCAAGCTACAAACAAAGCCTTGCAGTCGGGAGGTATCTTTAAGAAAAAAGAAGTTGGTGCAGTAATGGTAGCCCAAGGTCCGAAGTCTCCCTCGCATACCAAACACCACCACCCACATATCATCCTTCACCTCCCAAACACCATCAACCCAATGCCGCTTACTATACCTATAACACCCAACCTGCATATTACCACTCACCACCACTAGCCCGCCAAAACTACCAAAAACCCAAGCCGAATTTCGACCATAGACTGCCAAGATAATACACTCCTATTGCTGAACCCATCGTTCAGTTCTATAAGAGACTGAAGGCTGCCGGTTGTGTCACTCCCATTCCCGCTGTTGCTATGGAAAACTCTTCCCAGTGGGTTAACCCAAACAAGACATGTGCCTATCACTCGGGCATGAAGGGTCATACTATTCATGAATGTCGCAGTTTGAAGGATAAGATCTAGATGTTGATTGACACCAAGGTTATACAAGCAAAAGAGGCCTCACCAAATGTCTGCAACAACCCCCTCCCGGATCATAGAGGCAAAGGGGTAAATATGATCGAAACTGATGAAGAATGGGATCCAGAAGGATCAATTGGACTCATTCGTGAAGGGGATGAACCTAAATATTTCCGATCATTCTCACACCTATTGTGGTGCAGATTAAGTTACCAATTGAGGTCAAAGTAGCCACACCAACTTCGTTTGAGGTTGAAGTAACAGCGCCCTCAGCCACGCCAACTCCGTTTGAGATGGAAGTGACCACACCCTTCACTGTGACAGTAGCACCCACACCGTCCTTTAAGTCTAATGCCATACCTTGGGACTATGCTGCAGAGGCGAGACAGAAAGGAAAGGGGAAAATGGAAGAAATTGGTGCAGCACAAGGTATGACCAGGACCGGTAGGGTTTATGCGCCCGAGCATTTGGGAGGCATAAGTAAAGAAGCCGCTCCCAAGCAGCCTATCATTGAAAGTTGCCCAGACGATCTTTGGAGAAAGTTGCAAGCAAGAGAGTATTTTATGGTTGATCATGTGAACAAAACCCCTGCTTAAATATCCATTCTATCACTAATACAGAATTCTGAGGCCCATAGGAATGCATTGATGAAAATGCTGAACGAAGCCTATGTAACCAACATCACTAGCGGAGAAATGGCCAACATGGTGGGACAGATGTTGGAAAGCCACAAGATCACTTTTCACGAAGACGAACTGCCGCCCGAAGGAGAAGAGTCACAATAGGACACTACACATAAAAGTGCAGTTTGAGGATAAATTCATCGCCGGGGTCCTGATAGATGGGGGTTCGAGTCTCAACATTTGCCCATAGACTACTTTGAAGAGGTTGGGTAAAGGTTTGCATTAAATAAGAGAGAGAACTATGAACATGAAAGCATTCGATGGGTCCTAAAGGGCCACAATTGGGGAGATCAACCTATGTTTGTAGATGGGCCCATCTTGGTTTGACGTTGAATTTCAAGTATTGGACATATCCGCCACATATAATCTGCTATTGGGACGACCTTGGATACATACTGCTGGGGTCGTAGCCTCCACTCTTCATCAGGCTGTGAAGTTTGAATGGAACCATCAGGAAGTGATCATCCACGAGGACGGGAGTAATCCCATTTATATCAATCAAACTGTTCCGGTTGTCGAGAATAGAAGGAAGTTGGGTGGAGAAACGTACCATCGCATCGAACGTATCAATGCAATTGAGAAAGACAAATTGTGGAGTAATAAGATTGAAAGCATATTGTCATGGATAGGGTATGAACCCGGCAAGGGTCTCGGCAAGAATCTCCAGGGGATCACCAAATTAATACAGTTAAAGCGTCACGACACAACTTTTGGGCTTGGGTATGAATACACTTGCCACGAGTATCAGAATTGGTTGCAACCATGGCGTGGTCCTTATTACCCACTTGAACAGCCAGTACCGCATATGCACCAGACATTTCAACAGACTGACGTGATATGGGGATCTGAAGAAGATGAGGCTTTAGCTGGCCTGAAGAATCTATTTTTGGACGATGAAGACATGGATTGCAATGCAATAGTTGAGGAGGAAGACCTTACTATTTAGACCATGGGAAAAGGAGCTGTTCTCAAGAACTAGACTGATGCACGGTCCCGGGCCCCTCGAGTTCCTGGGTAGCCTGGCAATCAGCATGATTTATTTTTAAAAGCAATTGTCGGCATATAAGACATTTTCAGTGTTTTGTCTTACACGTATTTTGTTTTGAAATAATTGCTCGAGTCATCGAGCCGTACTTGGTTTAATGTTTTCAAGATTTATCTTATCTAATGCATTGCTATTTTAGTATTTATTATTATTCTTTACATTTCTCTCTACAACATTATTATTACTTCTCCTGATCAACCGACGACTGTGACATGTAATGAGACAATGCAACATAAGGATAGTGATTCAGAGGAAATAGAAGAAGAAGAAGAAGATATGATACCTGAGGAAATTGTCAGAGAGGTGGCAATTTTTGAGAATAAGCCTAAGTCCAATTTGAACGAAACCAAGATAGTCAATTTGGGAGATTCTGAAACAGTCAAAGAAACCCGCATAAGTATTCACCTGTCACCATAAGAGAAAGAAGAGTACACCCGTTTCCTGAAAGAATATGAAGATATCTTTGCATGGTCTTATGATGATATGACCGGTTTGAACACATTTATAGCGGCTCATAAACTACCTACCAATCTGATTTGTGTCCGCCTGTAAAGCAGAAAATCCGAAAGTTCAAGTCGGATATGAGTTTGAAAATCAATGAGGAAGTCACCAAGCAGATCAAAGCTAAGGTTCTCAGAGTGGTCGAATACCCTACGTGGTTGGCTAACATCGTGCCAGTTCCAAAGAAGGAAGGGAAGGTCAGAGCATGTGTCGACTATCGGGATTTAAACAAAGCAAGTGCCAAAGATGATTTCTCGTTACCAAATATACACATACTGATAAATAATTGTGCCAAGCATGAACTCCAATCTTTATGGATTGCTTCGCGGGATACCATCAATCTGGATGGATGAAAAGATGGCCAGATTATAGCCTTTATCACCCTGTGGGGAATGTATTGTTATAAAATGATGCCGTTTGGCCTGAAGAATGCTGGAGCCACTTATATGAGAGTTATGACGACTATTTTCCGTGACATGTTTCACAAAGAAATAGAGGTGTACATGCATGACATCATCATCAAATCTAGAAGAAGCATAGATCATATAGTCGACTTAAGGAAATTCTTTAATCGGCTTTGAAGGTACAATCTAAAACTGAATCCTGCAAAGTGTGCCTTCGGAGTCCCTGCCGGAAAATTCCTAGGCTTCATCGTCAGTCGTCGAGGGATTGAACTAGACCCGTCATAGGTCAAAGCTATCCAGGATTTGCCACCGCCAAAGAACACGAAAGATGTGATGAGCTTCTTAGGGCGTCTCAATTACATCAGCCGCTTCATAGCACAATTGACCGTGATCTGTGAGCCAATTTTCAAACTGCTAAAGAAAAATTGTGCAACAAGTTGGACTAAAGAATGTCAAAAAGCTTTCGACAAAATCAAGGAATACCTGTCCACACCACCAGGCCTGGTCCCGCCGGAACCTAGTAGACCTCTGCTACTTTATCTGTCCGTACTAGAAGGAGCTTTCGGTTGTGTCTTGGGACAACACGACGTGACGGGAAGAAAGGAACATGCCATATATTATCTAAGTAAGAAGTTCACACCCTATGAAGCAGATTATTCTTTGTTGGAATGTACCTGCTGCGCCCTAACATGGATAGCTCAGAAATTGAGGCACTACTTCTGTGCTTACACTACATATCTCATATCAAGGATGGATCCTCTGAAATACATTTTCCAGCAACCAATGCCTACAGGGAAATTAGTAAAATGGCAGATATTGTTGAGTGAATTTGATATTGTCTATGTGACTCAGAAGGCGGTCAAAGGATAGGCATTAGTAGATCATCATGCGGAAAATCCTGTAGGAGGAGAATACGAACCACATAAAACATATTTTCCCAATAAGAAGTATCATTTGTAGGAGAAGATATCACCGAAACCTACGACGGTTGGAGAATGTTCTTTGATGGGGTTGAAAATTTCAAAGGAGTGGGTATTGGAGTTGTTTTGGTGTCAGAGACAGGTCAGCATTATCCGTTATCTACGAAGCTCAGGTTTTCATGCACCAATAATATAGTAGAATACGAGGCTTGCATCTTGGGGCTCAATTTGGCCATTGACACGAATATCCAGGAATTGTTGGTAATTGGTGATTCAGACCTTCTAGTACATCAAGTTTTAGGAGAGTGGGCTACAAAGAATACCAAATAATACCGTATATGTATCATGTGCAAGAATTGATGAAGAGGTTCACAAAGATAGAGTTCAAACATGTTCTGAGAATCCAGAATGAGTTCGCAGATGCATTAGCCACTTTGTCCTCCATGATACAGCATCCGGACAAGAATTTCATCGAACCAATAAGAATCCATAATCAACCAGCTTATTGTGCTCATGTTGAAGAAGAAACGGATGGGAATCCATGGTTCCATGATATCAGGGACTACTTGGCAAAAGGAGAATACCCGGAGCATGAAAATCATACTCAGAAACGCATGCTTAGAAGATTATCCAACCATTTCTTCCACATTGGAGGAATTCTATACAGAAGGACTCCAGGCCTAGGATTATTACGGTGCGTTGATGCCATGGAAGCTTCCAAACTGCTCGAAGAGATACATGACGGAACTTGCGGACCACACATGAACGATTTCGTTTTAGCCAAGGAGATATTGAGAGCAGGATATTTTTGGATGACTATGGAATCAGAATACATTAGGTATGTCCAAAAGTGTCATCAGTGCCAAATATATGCAGATATGATACGGGTACCACCGAATGAACTCAACGCAACAAGTGCACGTTGGCCTTTTGCTGCTTGGGGAATGGATGTCAGCGGTCTGATCGAGCCTGCCGCTTCAAATGGGCACATGTTTATTTTAGTGGCCATAGACTACTTCACAAAATGGGTTAAGGCTGCATCTTACAAGGTTGTACCCAAGAAAGTCATCGCAGATTTTGTCAGGGATCATATTGTTTGCCGATTCGGGTTACCAGAATCCATCATCACTGACAATGCCGCCAACCTCAACAATGACTTAATGAAAGTATGCATGAAACCTTCAAAATCAAGCATAAGAATTCCACAGCATACAGACCTCAAATGTATGGAGCTGTGGAGGCCGCCAACAAAAACATCAAGAAAATTCTAAGGAAAATTGTAGACAACCACAAGCAATTGCATGAGAAATTACCATTTGCCTTATTGGGGTATCGTACCACGGTTCACACATCCACCGAAGCAACTCCCTACATGTTGGTCTACGGTACTGAAGTTGTCATTCCCGCCGAAGTCGAAATTCCTTCTTTGAGAATTATACAAGAAGCTAAACTCAGTGATGCAGAATGGATACAAAGTCGTTATGAAAAATTGGACCTTATTAATGGGAAAAGAATGTATGTGGTATGCCACGGTCAACTTTATCAGAACAGAATGTCTAGAGCTTTCAACAAAAGGGTCAGACCCAGACAGTTCACACCGGGGAAGTTGGTACTGAAGCGAACCTTTCCACATAAGGATGAGGCCAAAGGGAAGTTTTCACCCAACTGGCAAGGTCCTTACATGGTTCATCGAGTACTAACAGGACGAGTGCTCATACTTGCAGAAATGGATGCAAAATTTGGCCAAAGCCCATCAATTCAGACGCAGTCAAAAGATACTATGTTTAGGATTGTTTGCGTTTCTTCATTTGATGTAGCTGAACTAAACTTGACCCGATTCCCGTTTAAAAGGGAATACGTAGGTAGCCCTGTGGGTTCGGTCACATCTTAATAAAATCTTCATTTTCCCCATGGTCAGAAATTGGGGCAGAATTTTGAGGAGGACCCTCCAAACTCCGAAGCAAGTCCAGCCAACTTCATCATATGCAGAACGGTCAAAGAATTGCTTATTAAACTAGGGAAGAATTTTGAGGAGGACCCTGAAAATTCTAGTGCAAAGAAGTCGCAATGTCTCTAAAGTGTTATAGTCATCGATTAATATTTACTTGATATTGCATACTACTATGTTTTTAAATAACTATAACGCTTGCATATTCTTTTGAAAACTTTATTTCTATGGCAGCCAGATGTTACCCAGGGTAACTCGAACTGGATCTCCAGAGCAAAGCAAAGCAAAATAAGTAAGCGAAGGTATGAACCAACCTTCCCCGCAAAACTCACGATTTTTCTTTGGATGCAGGCACAATGAACAGAACAGGAGTATTTGCAAGTATACACATATCAAAATCACTATCTTCATAACGACAAGGCTGCCAAACGCAAACACGTCTCCAGATAAGAAAATACTCTCCTATCACTCACTATCTTTTCTTTGGATGAGGCTAAGCACTGCCTGCCATTTTGCATGAGGCTAAGAGCTCGTTTGGCCAAGCTGCCAAAATCTGCTTATTTTGAAAAGTACTTGGAAGTACTTTTTTTAAAAGTACTTTAAAAAAAAACTGTTTGTGTTTGGCCAATTCATTTAAGAAGTACTTTTTGCAACATTTGGTAAATAATTTGTGTTTGGCCAATCATTTCTAAAAGTGCTTTTGAGTGTCAAAGAGTACCAAGGACGTATAATTCTTTTAAATATAAAAATAAACTTAAATATATATCGTAAGAGACTTTTATTATTTTTTTATTTTATTTAATTGAAATATAGATTTAAATCAATTTTACATATATAGTTACACTAAAGTATATGATATTATCTAGTATAATTACTTATTTTTATATGATGATTTGAATAATTAAAATAACATCATTTAGTATAAATTAGAAGTCTATCCAAAAATTACTATATATTGATAATCCATCATGAAATAATAAGTAAAGTCACTCACACATGAAATACTTCTCAACCATTTCATCTCTACTTCTATCACACAACGCTTCCATATTAGCAGAAGACTTGCCTCGCATTTCTAAAGGAATATCAGAAGGTTGATCTCCTTCATCAATCTCTGCAGTAATGTCTTCATTAGCATTTTATCGGTAAAAGAATATTGTCGGATGAAGTTATGTATAGCCATGGTAGTTGTAACTAGATGATTTTGAGTGACAAACTTGAAAGATGGCATTGAGCGTAAAATAAAAATAATTTTAAATATATAAAAAAATCGTAAAAGAAATAGTTAAGTATGTTTAAATTCTATTTCAAAAATAGTAACTAATTATTAACAACACATAATGTATAATTTATTTATTTTTTAAAAATTTAAATTCAGAAAGAAAGTAATTATTACCTAACCTTACTAACTTTGTCCTAAAATGCCAAGTGGCCTATTGTGCGGCTGCCACTTGGCTAAATATGGATGCATTTTCTTCTTCTTTTAATAATATATAGATAGATTATGCAATATAATTGTAAATTTATTATCTATTTGTAGGTCATTTTCACAAATCAGATTTGATAACTGTTTTAAAGATTCGGGAACTAATAGCATATAATAGAAGAAATTATAAATAATTATTTGTAGGAAGAGAATTGATAATCCAAAGAAGATGCAGATAATTTGCTTTAGTGTGAAAAAAGAAAAAGATAATTTGGAAAGTTACAAGACATTACACAAAGAAAATATCAAAAACAAGAAAAGTCAATAAAATTTTTGAAAAGTTACAATATGATTCATATATATGATATCTTTAATTTTAATAGGATGGTAAAAACTAGAAACAAAAATGAAAAGAAAAAACTTAAATTAGTAAGGGATAATTTGGAAAATATAAATTTATGGTGAGGATAGTTTTGTCTTGAATAAATTAATTTTCTACTTCTGCTTCTGCTTCTGCTTCTGCTTCTTGGAAGAAGCTAGAATTTTCTGCTTCTTCCCAAAAGTAGAAAAACTGCTTCTGATGCTGGCAAAAAGTACTTTTCTATATTGGCCAAACAACTCAAATTTTTTAAAAAGTACATTTTTGGGGGAAAAAAGTACTTTTGGCCTCCCAGAAGCTTGGCCAAACAGGCTCTAAGCCCTGCCTCCTCAATTGCATAAGGCTAAGCATTGCTTTCCATCGCATGAGACTAAGCCCTGTCTCTTTTCTTTGCATGAGGTTAAGCCCTGCCTCCTCAATTGCATAAGGCTAAGCACAGCCTTCCATTGCATGAGACTAAGTATTGTCTCCTCTTCTTGCATGAGGCTAAGCATTGCCTTCCTAAATTGCATAAGGCTAAGCATTGCCTTCCATCGCATGAGACTAAGCCTTATCTCTTTTCTTTGCATGAGGCTAAGCACTGCCTCCCATTCTACATAAGGCTAAGCTCTACCTTTCCTTGCCCAACACCAAATGCTATGCTACTTGAAATCTAGCACTATTTTGCCTCCACGGGGCTAAGATCTGTCCCAATCTTATGCAATACTAAGCTCTGTCTTGTTTCGCTTATATGACCCAGCATCATGTCTTTGCATTTCATGGGCTGAAACATCATTATTTCTGTCCAAAGGCGTCATAGTCTGAATGCATCATCCTCATAGCCGGAAGACGCATGCGGCCTGACGATCACTCAATATTCCACATCATTATTCAAAGGCGTTATAGTTCGGAGGCACCATTCTCATGGCCCGAGAATATTTTTCATGGCCTGCGATCCCTTATCATGCGATTTATGGCCCAGGACGTCATGGTCTAAGGACATCATCCTCACCATCCAAAGACAACCTTCATGCTCCAAAGGGAATTTGCATCATGTTTAAATTCTCGCAATAATCTATATATTTGCATGCATCGTGTTTTAAGTTTTGCAGGTAATCAAGGAAGTAATTGTTCTTCAAACAGGAGCAATCTTCGCTCCGGTTTCCTCTCAGAACATTCACATCCTGCAATTATTTCAAACGTAACCAACTCCCATCAATTTTCCCCATTTTTATCTATGGCTATTCAAATACTTGCCCTATAATACATCTGTTACGTTTCAGATTCACATTCATAACTCCGCATAAATCCATCCGATACTATCCTTCCCAAAAGAACCCTTTCCGAAACACACGACCATTCTTATAACAATTCCATCAGTTTCATTCACCATTGGGTTCAGAACTACACATGGCCTTATTCCTGTAAAACCAGGGATATGTAAGCAACTCAAAAACTAAAGTTCGGCCTCTATTTTTAAAATCACTCCATTCGGTCAAAATCGTTCATCATTTCTTTACATGATAATTCTTTCATCATTCCCGGGTAAAGAGGGGCAGCTATTGATACCCAATTTTTCCCTCATATTTCTAAAAAATATATAAAATAGTATATTTTCATCATCATCTAGTTTATGAACCTATACAAGCATTTTTCATAATTTTTCATAAATTTTAAAGGCTTTAAGTTAATTTCTTTCTGCATTTTTATTTTAGAAATATCCAATAATTATCCTTCAAATTATTTTTTTATGATTTAATCATCCAAAATCATCATTTACACCAACATGCATATTTTTAAATATTTTATTTCATTTCTCATAATTACATTTGCATTTTAGGGCTAATTGCACATTTTTGCAATAGTAGCCCATATTAATGTATAATTACATTATTTATGCAGAAAATGACTTTTTATATTTTTATGATGTTAAGTAATTATTTTTAATCATTTTAGTGCACAAATGATATTTTTTTATTAATTAATTACTTTTATAAATTATTATTTTTTATTAAATATTGGGTATTTAAAAAACTAGCCTAAAAACCCACCCATTTTTGGACCAATTGTTGGTCCAAATCTAATACCCTAGCCCAAATAACCCCCAGCCCAAATCAAATAACCGAACGCCACAACCCATTCGCAACCCGTTTAACCACCCGATGATATTTGTTTTTCCTAAAACTAGGGTTTACATATTTTCTCCTAAATCCGATTTTTATGGATTTTGCATGATATTGCTTCCTCATTTTACGTTTGATTTTACAGTGTTTCCTTGTTTACTTGTTTAATTTCTACTACTATATAAACTCCTCCCCATTCCCCTTTAAGACAGACTTGAATCGTTCGTTTTTACTAAAAAACAGAAGTTATTGCTCTTTGTTCTCTAAATACACTTGTTTTATATTCTGGTTCTTGGCCGGCTGAAAGCCAAGGCCAGAAATTCTGGGTTTTTGCTCTTCCTTGATATTCAGAATACTGCGGACTTTCGTTCTTTCTTATTTTTTGCTTAACTGGTGAGTTGTTGGACTTTTGTCACTTCATTCCTATTTAGCTGTCATTTGTATATATTTTCACTACTGGGATTGTAGCTTAATATGTTTTCTGGGTTGTTCTTATATGCAATTCTGATTGCGTTACTTCAATGCTGGTAATCTGAAACATGCCTAAACCTAATTTGAGTTAATTAATTTCTTTTCAAGCTCATCTAGCCTATGTGTTGCAACTTACTGATGTTTAGAACCTTTGCACTTTAGCCTCTCTTTAGTGTTTGATTTTGTCACCAATCATGTTACCTAAACATGCTTTACTTACATAATTCTTGCAATGACATGTTCTCGTCCTGTCTAAAAATTTTGTCCAATTAATATGATTCTCACTAGGATCTATACTTAGCATAATTTGAACCTTTTTGTTACTATTAGTCTGTGTACACCAATCTTGCAAACCTGTTCGTTAATGTGTGACTACATATGCATTAGGTGTTGAACTTGTTATTCTGAAACTTTGTTAAGTTTATGCTAAAAACCTAAGCCTGTTTTGTTATCTGCTATATGTGCTCAACTTGAATATGTTTGTATCCTTCAGTGTTGTCCCTCAACCTTAGTTTATTCTCTTTCACTTATTGCATGGGTTCTTTGAGTTCTCATTCTTAGCCGGCTGAAAGCCAAGGCTACCTAAGTTCTACCATTGACCTCCCTAGTGTGAGCACTGCTCAGGAACCAATTGAGATACTTGTGAACTCTAACACACTAGGACTTGGTCCCTAGTCATTCCCTAAATCTCCTCTATTAACCTCCCTAGTGTGAGCACTGCCCTGGGTTCTTGAAGCCCTTGGGAACTCTGACACACTAGGGTCCAAGGTTCTTTGCCATTTTTCCTGATTGCTCAACTTTGCCCCTTTTACCTACTGAATAAGCCAATGGGCTTGTGTAAATGGCTGTTGGTTAAATCTGGCTATTGGGTTTTGGCTATGAAGACTATTTTTCTAGGTTGTTGTGAAACTATGTGGACTTGAGATTGAAGGCCTGGCCTGGTCGGGTATACTTTGGACCTGCCTTAGGCGCACTATAGCTTATTTGTAATTCTGTAATTAATTTCATTCATTAGGCATGTAGTAATGTTGTAATAACAATTGGGGTCTATTCTAATGCTTGCATGAAACGGGTAGAAATCCTGCCTATAGGCATTTAATTGCTCGAACATATTCTGCTTATATGTGTATTAGATAACCTGCCTATAGGACTTTAATGTTCAATTAGTTCAACATATTCTGCTTCTACATGTTCGTTAGATATCATGCCTATAGGAAATAAAATAACTAATCTTTTAATTGTAGCATACTCACTAGATACCATGATCATAGGATTATATTAGTTCATGTTTTACAAAATCTGCATTTTAGAATCATGCCTATAAGGTCTTAATTGGTTAATGTGTTATTGTTATAATTATTCACTTAGTAGATATGGCTATAGGAAATAAAACCAGTTTCAATCGCTAATTGTAGAAATCCTGCCTATATGATAATCCCACTCGCTTTTAAGTGTTAATATTGAACTTTCAAACACTGTTTCGTTGCCACTGTTAGAAAGCATGCCAATAGGATCAAACTAAGTAATTCTGTATATCTTCCATGGTTATCACTGCCAACTACTGCACCTAGGTATCATGTCTATAGGTTTAAACACTTATAACATGTAACTTTAGTAATCAGTACACAATACTAGACTCCCTGAAATATATAGTTATTCAAAAAGCATGCCTCTAAAATAACACCTTGCATCTAAAACTGCCTGCATGTTTGAACTTCAAAGTCACATAGAAATCGTGTCTATAAGGCTTAATGGCTTTAACTCGTCTCAATTCTGAAACTGTCAAATGCCTAATTTGTTTGCGTGCATTTGTTGTCTAAGTGTGGAGGCTAACTTGAGCCCTTAACTGCTTTTATGTGAAGTCCAACTTGTTTTGTATGTCGCCTAGTTTTCTCATTTTGAGCAACCTAAGTTAGGTCTAGAACCACCCAAAATAGAGGTGCAAACGCCTCCTGGCATGGGACGGGTAGTACACGCATTGGGTAGGAGTTATTATTGAACAAGTACGCTATAGGTAACAACTTAAAGATAGTAAGCGGGTAGCAAGAGATGATAGTCTGTGCCCGCTGAATAATACGAGTAACACCCTATCTGGAGGGAGTTACGAAGTATTATTTATGTTGCACGGGGTGATCCTTTAGGTTAAAAAACTAAGGACCCCCCTTCCCCCGCTTTCTTTCTTTGCCTACTAGAATTAAAAATAGTTGTACCTTCTGTTCAAAACCTGTTTATAATAAACTTCTTAAATTTTTGTGCTCTCTCTTCGTTTATTTGATCACATAGACTAATTCATATAATTCGAGTTTGGCCGGGAACCACAGTTGTGGATCTCGAAGAGTGCCTAACACCTTCTCTTCGAGGTAATTTTGAGCCCTTACCCGATTTTTGATGACGCAAACTAGTCAAACAGAGTTATCTGCAAAATAGGTGCCCTAACACACCTTAAACCCGTTAGGTGGAGACTCTCTCTTTTAACACCTTCCTTAAAAAAGTTGTCACGTGTCGAAACCCGATTTTGCGAGAAAAAGGGGCGTGACATAGGTTCCTAAGACTAACCCTTGATTTTTTTTTTGCAGGTCCAAGTGATGGGGAGAAGCCAACTATGGTACATGGATAGTGGTTGCTCAAAGCACATGACAGGAAGCAAGAACTAGTTCCTTTCAGTTGAGGACCATAAATGAGGTAATCTCTCCTTTGAAAATGGGATGAAAGGCGAGATCATTGGGGTTGGAAGCAGGTAAGACTAATTCTCACTCTATTGAGAACATATACTTGATAGATGGACTGACATACAGTCTAATAAGTGTATCATAATTATGTGATAGAGGTAACATGGTAGCATTCACCCCTATAAAATACATTGTGATTAATCTTACCCCTGACAAAATTGTTTTGCAAGGAAAAAGAGTGAACAACATATATGTTGTAGATCTGTCCACACTTTCAGATAATGAACTCACTTTCTAAAAGTGTGTTGGATAATGATCCCTTCCTTTGGCACAAGAGACTTGGACATGCCAGTCTAAGTCAACTGAACAAACTAGTCTCCAAGAACTTGGTGATAGGGCTGCCTAACATTAATTCAAGGAAGATAAAGTTTGTGAGGCTTGTGCAAGGGGGAAGCAGGTAAGATCCTCTTTCAAAAAAAAAGAAAGTGGTAAGCACCACCAGGACGATAGAACTGGTCCATATGGATCTTTGTGAACCAATGAGAACATTGAGTAGAAGTGGTAAGAGATATGTGATGGTGCTTATTGATGATTACTCTAGGTTTACTTGGATATTGTTTTTAACATCTAAAGATGAAGCATTTGACATGTTCACTTCTTTTGTTAGAAAAATAAAAAACAACTAGGTAATCAACTTGCATCAATTAGGTCTGGTCATGGTACTGAATTTGAGAATGCTAAATTTGTTGAATTTTGTGATAAGCATGGCATAAATCATAGTTTTTCTACTCCTAGGACTCCACAACAAAATAGAGTAGTTGAAAGAAAGAATATGACATTGGAAGAAATGGCTAGGACTAATCTTTTTTTCTAGTAAACTACCTCATAGTTTCTGGGCAGAAGCTGTGAACATTGCATGTTATATTATAAATAGGTATATGACTAGACCTCTTGTTGAGAAGACTCCTTATGAGTTACTAAAAAGGAGAAAGCCAAACATATCCCATCTCAGGGCATTTGGTTGCAAGTGCTTCGTGCACAATAATGGTAAAGACTCTCTAGGTAAGTTTGATCCCAGAAGTGATGAGGGAGTATTCTTGAGATATTCTTTACATAGTAAAGCTTATATGATTTATAAAAAAGAACTATGTGTGTAGAAGAAAGTGTACATGTGGTTTTTGATGAAACTAACATTCTTTCTAAGAGACAGGAACGTGATGATGAATCAATTGGGCTGGTAAGAAACTCAAATGAAACCACAGCCCAGACTGAAGTTGCATCATAGGTCCTCCCACCCAGCGCAACTTGACAGGGGGAACTGAACAAAGAGGAACTGATCCTCAAACCTCAGCAACAAAATATAGAACGAACATCTAAGGGAAACCAGCTGGTTGTGAAGCCTTACAAGTATCAAAGTTCTCATCCCATTGAGAACATAATTACTGATCCAACCTCTAGAATCAAAACCATATCCTTTTTAAAGAATCTTTGTGCTTTTCATGCCCTTTTATCTCTTATTGAACCTAAAAATATTGATAAGGCTTTACAGAATGCAGACCGGGTGAATGCAATGCAAGATGAACTCAATCAACTAGAGAGAAGTCAAGTTTGGCATCTGGTACAAAGACCCAAGGACAGATCAATAATTGGCAAAAAATGGGTCTTCAGAAACAAACTTGACGAAAATGGAACAGTTACAATGAACAACACAAGATTAGTGGTTCAAGGATATAGTCAGGAGGAGGGAACAGACTATGATGGGACCTTTGCTCCAATTGCAAGACCGGAGGCAATTAGACTCCTTATACCTTTTGCTGCTTATATGGAATTCACGCTCCATCAGATGGATGTCAAGAGTGCTTTCCTCAATGTCTATCTAAAGGAAGAAGTGTTTGTCAAGCAAACTCTGGGCTTTGAAAGCATGGAATGTCCTGATCATGTGTACATGTTTGACAAGGCACTTTATGGGCTCAAGCAGGCTCCAAGACCATGTTATGAAAGATTATCAAAATTCTTGCTTGAGCATGGCTACAAGAGAGATAAAATTGACAATACTTTATTCTTGAAAGAAAAAGGTAAAGATCTCTTGGTAGTTCAGACAGATGTTGATGATATAATCTTTGGAGCAACTACTGATAAGTTAAGTAAAGAATTTGCTAAACTAATGGGGAGTGAATTTGAAATGAGTATGATGCTTGAGATTGATTTCTTTTTAGGCTTACAAATTAAATAAAATTCAAATGAAACTATGATCCATCGACAGAAGTATGTGAAAGAGTTGCTTAAATGGTTTAAAATGGAAGATTCCAAAGAAATTGACACTCCTATTGCAACAGCCACAAAATTGGATGTGGATGAACCTGGTTCACTTGTTGAGCAGAAGTTGTATAGGGGAATGATTGGCTCTTTGTTATATCTCACTACTAGCAGACCTGGCATTGTTTTCAGTATAGGCCTTTGTGCTAGATTTCAGGCAAATCCAAATGAGTCTCACTTGAATGTTGTCAAGAAGATCTTGAGATACCTAAAAGGCACCACTGACCTTTGTCTATGGTATCCAAAAGGTAGTAATTTTAACTTAGTGGGATATGCTGATGCTGATTATGTAGATTTTCTTGTGGATATAAAGAGCACTTCAGGTATGGCACGCTTTCTTCGCTCATGTCTTGTATCTCGGGCCACCAAAAAGCAAAATTTTGTGGCCTTAACTACTGCTGAAGCTGAGCATGTTGCTGCTGCCTCATATGGTACTCAATTATTGTGGATCAAACATCACTTAAAGGACTTTAGAAATGAACCGGTTTTATGCAAAAAGAGTCCTAAAAAAGCAATAAGTGCCTAGATTCTCGGAAGAGTGTCTCTTCAAAGTGACTCCTGGTTTGGTTAGACTCCTGAACTTCTGAAAAAAGTTGTCGTCACCCAATCAAAGTATCTCTCTTTAAATTGATTTGGCCTAAGTCATTTCTTCACTTCTAATTCACAACCGCCAAACAATTCTCTCTAATATTCTCTCATATTCCAAACACACATAATCACGTTCTCCTCTAACCATCAATGGCTAACACTTCTGAAAATCCCTCCTCACCACCCAAAGAATCCATACCCACTCCTTCAACCACACCATCAGCCACACCTATCTCTAGGGAAGGAAGAATCAAGATGCTTGCTCGCAAAGTAGTTGCTGGAAGAGAACAAATCAAGAACATCAATGAGCATCTGAAGGCAAGTAAGGCCGATAAACCCCAAAAATCTGAAGATTTTTTCAAGTCTACAACTGAAGGGGGAGAAACTATTTTATCAGAAATAGAGTAGGTAACATCTGGTCCAAAAATTACATCTGAAGTAATCTTTGAGGTTGCTACAAATATAGAAAATACATTTGTTCTACTAGGAACTGTGATTGGGGTAAAGACCATTGAGTTTGGGAAAATTGGTGGTAAAAATAAAAAGAGAAAAGAAAAGGAGAATGGGGGTGTTCAAGGTGATGTAAGGGGAACATGACAAGGAGTGGACGAATCTTCACCTACTCCCGTTGGTTTGACTGAAGAAACATGAGGTATGGTAGTATGGAGTGAGGAATCTGCTGGAGAAGAAGAAACTGTGAGCAAAAAAAAGAGCGAAGTGGGTCTGGAGAAGCTGCTGAGCGGTTGGTTAGGTTGAGGAAAAGGTTCCAAGAACCTGTTCCATCTGAGGAAAAGGTTCCAAGAACCTGTTCCATCTGTGGAGGAACCCCTCGAGGACCTATTGAGAAAAGTGTTTGATAGTTACAATCCTAAAAAGAAAAATGGTTTAGGAGTTAAAGTCCCTGATACTGCTAGGGCAAACTAGAAGAGAAAGGCTGTATCTTCTATCCTAGTAAAGACTCCTCCTACAAGAGGAAGAGCTACAAGGAGTCAAAAGAAGCAGAGTTAGGCTGAACTGGAAAAGACCCTAGAAGAAAGTAAGAGAAATGTTGTTGCAAAGGGTAAGAAAAGGTGGTTGAGCATGTTGAGGCAGTTGAAATTGACGAGATCGACCTGGTTCTTCGTAATGAAGAGGAGGCAGAAGAAATGGAGGTTATGACTCTAAAGGCAAAAATCAAGTCTTCCAAAAAGAAGTCTATTTCAAAGACAAAGTCTGCAGAGCCCTCTACCTTGGCAAAAAGAACCAAGTCTACCTTGAATTCTAGAAAAGTGAAAAAGATGAAAGAAGAAGAGAGTGAAAGAGAAGAAAAATCTGATGCAGAGAAGGACAAGATGGTTAAGGTTGGAAAAAGAACCATCTTGAAAGGTAGATTTCTCAGGGAGTTGGAGGAGGAAGGCATGATGCTGCTGCTGGAAAGTTACAACTGCAGGGTTGGAAAGATATGGTCCTTCAGATGGATGGAAAGCTTGCCAAAACTGAGATTGTGGAGTTCATAGCGAATTATGAGATCAAAAATGGCAGAGTCAACAGTGTGGTGAATGGGGTGACACAGACTTTTATGACAAGGATCTGGGAGAGATCTTAGGTGTACCTGCTAAAGGGTAAAATAATTACAAGAAACTCAAATGGCCAAGCCTAGAGAATCTCCCTACCTCCCTTGCCATTACAAGGAAGATTAATGACAATGAAGAAGATATTCAGCCCACGGCTATATACAAAAGTGAGATGAAGCCACCCCACAATGTGTTGTTCCAATTTGTTAACAAAGTTGTGTTGCCTAGGCGGGAAAGGAGGCACATTGCCACATTCATAGACCTAGTTCTTATGAAATGTTTGGATAGTGGAAAGCAAATCAATTAGCTTGGATTTATCATCCAGCTTCTCGATAGGGTTCTGACTGGCACCAAAACTCATGCCATACCCTATGGTTTCATTCTCACGGCTGTACTCGCACACTTCAAGTTACCCATCAAGAAATGAGAAGTTGGTACAAACAAGGATCACTTTGGGACAAACGCTTTGACTGCTTGTGACTATGAAGTCCACACCACTCCCAAAGAACCTGGTTCATCCAAGAAGGTACCTTTGAACAGAAAAATGCGAGCCTTAATGCAAGAAAGTGGGGCTAAGGATGTTGAAATGGAAATGCTGAAGAAGAGGTTGGCAGAAGTAGAAACTGAGAGGCATGCTCTCAGAGTTGAGCTTGCAAAGGAAAATGAGAAGAATGATGACATTCTTCATGATATGCTGAAACTGCTTCAAGCCAAGAACCAAGAATCTGGTCCTTCCCAGCCGTAAAACCTTCTTAGGTTAGTTAGACAACCCAGAGACCCGGATGGGATTTCTTTTTGATATTTTTGCATAATCCAATGTTTTATTTCTCTTTACGCTTTGTGGATGACTAGTGTTAATGATAATCAACTGTTTTTGTGCTCTAACTATTTGTTGATGCATCTTAGTTGACTAATATCATTAGATAGATAAATGATGCTTGAATCCATGATTGCATTTGAAGTGGACCCAGTGGCCATGAGTAATTTCAATTAAAATTTGGTTATTTAACATAATTATGCAACTTTTCGATGATGCTAAAATGGGGAAGATAGGTTGTGCTTTTTACTGTGGACATTGATGTTTATAACCTAATGAACATGGTCTTTGATGATTTGTGTTGACATTGAGTTGAGTTGACACGGGGCCTATGCTTATGAAAAGCACAGATTTTGTCATCATCAAAAATGGGGAATTTATTGGCCCAAGTGAAATTTGTTTTGATGATTGACAAAGGAACTCAAACATGAACCGGGTTCATACACAGTGTAGACAGACACGGGCATATTCGAGAATAAGGGATGCACGTGAAGGAGATAAGCTTAAGTTGTTATATCTGATATCTCCTGAACGAAAAGGTTGCATAAATGATACGGAGAAGGACCCCTTACTCGAAGAGAACTTTATCTAAGATACGGGAGGAGTTAGAAGTTGAAGATAACTAAAACTCTTCCACCATGGAAGAGTATAGCATTAGAACTCTAGTTATTTCCTATCCTACTAACTCTATAAATTGCAGGATGTTCTCATTTTACAGGTACACACAAAAGCTGAAGTTAAACTTGAGTTGAGGGTAAAATAGCAAGGCATTTTGCAAGCGATTCTTGTGCGATTCAAGTGTGCGAATCTGAAGCTACATGAACCAGATAGAAGAATTAGTTCAAACTGTCTGTCTTTTATTTTAGTTCAATTGTAGTTGGGCTTTTCAAATTGTACCTTTCAGCTTTATCTAGAGGTAATTGTATTAGGTACTCTGAGTATTCATGTTAGAGTTAACTTGAAGTTGTCGCAACAGTTAGAGGCTGGTTGCCACAACGGGATTAGAGGTAATCCTTAGGTTTACAAAGAGTTTTTTAAATGCTACTTTGGCACAGTGCTTTAGTGTAGTGTTGGAAAAATCCTACTGAGTAGTATGTCGTAATTTTTTTTAACTTTTGAGCCGGATGTTTTCTACGCAAAAATATTTGTGTTCATTACTTTCTGCATTTACTATCACTACTACAAATCAGGTAATTTCCGTCCGCAATATTTCGACCAATTTTAATTGGACGAAAAAATAATGGTCGGAAACGTGTACCGACCGCTATTGGTCGAAAATATCCGACCGAATTCGATCGGAAATTTCAATAATATGGAGAATTTATTTGAAATTTCTGGGCAAAAAAAATTAATTTCCGACTGAATTCAATCGGAAATCTGGGTAAAAATTGCACAGAAAATGGCTGCTTTTAAGCTACACCACCTGCCAATTTAAACCAATATACATCCTATAATGACAACTTACATTGCTGCCATTCAACCATGAAAACCCAACAAAATAACAATTAATAACCACCAACAACAACAAATAACCAACAACAATAATTAACCAACAACTAATAACCACAACCACAACTAATAACCACAACAACTACTAAAATATTCAATAACAAAATAACAATATAATCATCATTCAAATAACCAACAATAATAAAATATTGACAAGTTCAAAACTCTGTTTAACAATACACAACATTCAATGAGTTTTTTTTATGTAGCATCATCTCCATCTTCAGTCCTAGGACCTTCATTGCCGGCACGTGGGGAAGGAGGAGGAGATCGGGGAATGGGGAAAGCACCACTAGCAAGAATATTGGCCAGCTGACCTTGAAGGAGATCAAATTGTTCGGTCCTCCTTTCTAGCTGAACTTGAAGGGTATCAAATTGTTCGTCCCTCCATTCTAGCTGAACTTGAAGGGTATCAAATCTCTTCTTTTCTCTAGCCTTGGTCTCTTCAAGCTCTGCTGTCAGCTTTGCGATCTTCTGTTCCATAGACGATATAGTCGAACTGTCAATCGCCTCGCCTTAGGCGGAAGTCCCTATACCTTGCAATCCAACCTTGTAGCGCCAAAACGATTTATCTGAAAGGTCGTTATGCTATCCCCTTTTAAGGACCACCGACAATATCCAACCATATCCTCTCCTCTTCTTCGTTTGAAATGGGCGGTCGCTCGCCTTGCTCATTCGGTGGCAAGCTCCGAGTGTACTCATCCAAATTGATCTTGTAGCGACCCTTTATTTAGAAGATAGAAAACTACTAACTATATAAAATAATAAACATTTTTAGTAGTTATGAAACTTACATGTGTAGTCTCCACCCGGTCCTCGACCCATCTAGTTGGATTTGTCGGTGCCTTCTTCTTCCGGATGTGAGTCTCCATGAAGAACTCATTACGACTCATCTTCCTCCCCAATTTTTTTCCTACAAATATAATAAAACGTGTTAACGAAATTAACATATATATAAATATAGTTCGATAAAAATAGACCGAAATATTTTAAGGAATTACTAGTTGTCTTCTCGTATCCCCTATGCTCCTTGAACCCAGACACTGCAAGGAGCCACCCTTCTCAGATGCTCGGGCCTTCTTTCCCAGTTCACTCTGCTTCTTGAATTTCTCGGTGGTCCAATACCTCTTCAGTTCCACCCATACATCCGCTAGAACCCATGAAGGCTTCTTTTTAACCCTTCGAGCGGAGCTGAAGGAATCAGAGAGTCTCTTACGGCATTTGTACTTCTCATATGGTTTGTGAAGAACCAATTCTGTTTGTGGAAATAGCAAACATAATAATAGGAATTGGCTTGACCATCTTACACTAAGAATACTAATTACACTACTAATTAGACTAACAATACTAATTACACTAACAATACTAATTACACTAACTCATATATAGATGTCTACTGCCACATTCTGAGAAAAAAAAATTGACAAAGAGAATCTCCAACTCAAACAAGATTTGTGCACAAAAGCTTATTGGAAGTAATAAGTTCTCAAGGTCCAGCTGTGTCTATTAAAATTTTTATTGGGAAAAAAGATGAGGTAATGTTAGTGCCAAAGTAAATCTCTGGAAAAAGATAGCTTTAGACAGTTAAAATATGGTTAATAGCTAAGAGTTGTTCTTACAACCACATAACAGGAATCCAAGAATCTAAAAATGTGTCTGCGTGTACAAGAGGAGTAAATAACAGTTCCGACTCTTCTGATAGTAGAACTATGAATGAATTTATTTTTTAGTCAAATTACAACCCAAAAGCGCATACTCATTGAACAGCGACAAGAGAAGTAAATAATTGTTTTTTCATTTACAGAAACAAGTGTTAAATATTGAGTAATATAAATGGGCAAACAAGGAGTCATGATTAAGCCTAGTTGCAAAGTGCAGATACTAGTGTATAACAATACTAATTACAAAAACAATTAGCAACTGTTATATACCATGTTTGGGGGGAAAATGTACCAATTTGGTTTAACAAACAAAACAACAAATAAAAGTATTAATTTAACTACAAAAATTTAATTCTTGAACTTTATGACAATATGTTATTGACGGAACAGGGTAAAAAACTATTGCAACAGTATCTTACAAAGCAGACAAGAAAAAAAAAAGAAAAAAAAAATAGCAAACACATTCGATCAGCTAACTGTAAAACCAAATAGCTACTCTCAAGTAAATAGAGCAAAATATACTAACTGTTAAAAAAGATGGGATTCTTGATGTGTACTTGATCAACGGTAAGAGGCAAGGTGGTTTGCTGAAGGAGGTGGGATTGTTGAAGCCAAGATTCAATGATTTGCTGAGAGAAAGGGTCAAGTCCAAGACCAGCACCAAGTTTTGGGTTGAATCCGGCGAGGGTGGTCTGAGAAAGCTTTCAAATCCGGCGAGGGTGAAAGAGAAAGAGACCGGCGTGAGAAAGCCACCGAGTTCAGAGCTCCTTCAGAGATTCCACACGATTTTGAGTTTAACCCTTTTTGGGTTTTCAGTTAATGTGTGGAAAAGAGGGTTTTCGGATTGGGCATTAGGGTTCTCTTGTTTGGCGACATTGTTAGGTTTTTTGTTGAGAGAAGATCTGCAGAAACGGGTCGGGTGTTTTGGTACTGTGAAGATTTGCTGCATGTTATTATTATCAATTACTAATTACTAATTGAAAAGAAAAAGAAATGAGGGAAGGAAAAGATTTCAAGAAAAAGGACAAAAGTTATGTTCACTCATTCTAGCATCACAAACAGTGGCAAGTCAAATATTTCACCAAGGGATAGCGAAATAAAAAATAACAAGTACAGTTAAAATTAAAAAATTTAACATATACTATATATACACAATAAAAATAATCTAATATATAGACACTGTATAATTTCCAATCTCAAGATCTACCTTAAGTATTCATAAAGTCTTTTTGTTTGTCAAAAGAATACTGTATATTTCAGTGCTATTGGTAACTTGTTTATAAGTTCTTTTCGTGACCAATTGTGACACCTTAGGCGAATCCTATATCAACAAAATACAGGAGAGATGTTGGGTATATAAGTAAACGGGATATTAGACCTTAATGATGCATTTAAAAGCCGTGCGGGCCTAGGTCCAAAACAGACAATATCACTAGCGGGTCGGGTGTTTTAACCAATATTTTGCAGGAAATTGGAGTTATGATACTTTATAATTTTGTCTACTTTTGTAAGAATTGTATTTCTTTATCATTTCTTTGCTTTTATATAAATTTCGTATGTGCAATTTTGGCTTTTAGGTTTAAAAAAAGTTCCCTTGTATGTACAATATATATATATATATATATATATATATATATATATATATATATATATATATACACCATATATGTACATAATATTAAATTGATTTGCAAAAATCTAACATATAATTCTTCTTACTGTATAATTCATGTGTAATATTATGTGTGATTATTCTAATATTACTTAAGGATATCACTAATGCACTTCTACTTAGTGTAGTTATCATTTTATAAACTAATCAATGAGTAATATTTCTTAAGATTACTACTNGGAAAATTATTATTTATTTATTTTTATTTTTAATTTTAGTTTTTTCGACCGAGTTCGGTCGGAACTTTTAGAAAATAATAATATTATCTAATTAAATAAATATTTGTAAAATGTTAATTTATTTAAAAAGTAAATATAAATTCATAATTTCTTTTATGAATTTCTGGGGAAAAAAATTAGTTTCCGACCGAATTCGGTCAGAAATCTGGATAAAAACTGGGCAGAAAATGGCTGCTTTAAGCTACACCACCTGCCAATTTAAACCAATATACTTCCTATAATGTCAGCTTACATTGCTGCCATTCAACCATTCAACCCAACAAAATGACAACAACTAATAACCAACAACAACATCAATTAACCAACAACTAATAACCACAACAACAACTACTAAAGTGTTCAATAACAAAATAACAATATAATCATCATTCAAATAACCAACAACATAATATTGACAAGTTCACAACTTTGTTTAACAATACACAACATTCAATGAGTTTTTTATGCAGCATCATCTCCATCTTCGGTCCTAGGACCTTCATCGTCGGCAGGTGGGGAAGGAGGAGACCGGGGAATGGGGAAAGCACCACTAGCAAGAAGATTGGCCAGCTGACCTTGAAGGAGATCAAATTGTTTGTCCCTCCTTTCTAGCTGACCTTGAAGGGTATCAAATCTCTCCTTTTCTCTAGCCTTGGTCTCTTCAAGCTCTGTTGTGAGCTTTGCGATCTTCTCTTCCATAGATGATATAGCCGAACTATCAATCGCCTCGCCTTGGGTGGAAGTCTCTATACCTTGCAATCCATTAATTGCCTTTTTTACTTAATGTAATTATCAATTAATTGCCTAATAAATTATTAATATTAATTAACTATATTGCTAATATTTAAGATAATTAAACAATCACCAATCTTTGCCAATTAATTAAATTCTAGCTAACAAATTACTATCAATTATTAAATTATTAAATTAATTAAATTCTAGCTAACAAATTACTATGAATTCAAACCAATGTTCTATATTAAATTATTTGCTGTAAAAAAAATATAAGTCATTTCGACTTTACGTTCCCCTTATTAATTTATTGATATAGGATACACGCGCAAAGCGCGTACCCTAAGACTAGTATTTTACAAAAATCTAACAATAATTCTTCTTACTGTATAATTTATGTGTAATATTATGTGTAATTATTCTGATATTACTTATGGATATCACTAATGCACTTCTACTTAGTGTAGTTATCATTTTATAAACTAATCAATGAGTAATATTTCTTAAGATTACTACTAATACACTTCTACTTAGTAGAATTTTCAGCGTATAGGCTAATCAATCACTAATTTTCTTACTGGTATTACTAATACACTTCTACTTAGTGTAATTCTCAATGTATAAGCTAATCAATTAGTAATAGTTCTTAAGAATACTATTAATACACCTCTACTTAATTAGTGTAACGACCCGACCGGTCGTTTTGAGCTTTTACACTTTGCTCGGCAGTTCTCGGGCATGACTTGCCCCGTGTAATGTATTATGACTTATGTAAATCGTTGGTTTTAGTTTTCAGGGTGATCAGAATGAATTTAGAAGAACAGTTCTTAGTTTGAAGCTTGAAATTTAAAAGGTTTGACCAAGATTTGACTTGTTAGCATATGATCTCAGATTGGAATTTTTATTATTTGCTTAGCTCCGTTAGGTGGTTTGGGACTTAGGAGCGTGATCGGAATTTGTTTTGGAGGTCCGGAGTAGATTTAGGCTTGAATTGGCGAAATTGAGTTTTTGGCGCTTTCCGGTTGATAGGTGAGATTTTGATACAGGGGTCGGAATGGAATTTCGAAAGTTGCAGTAGCTTCGTTATGTCATTTGGGATGTGTGTGCAAAATTTTAGGTCATTCGGACGTCGTTTGGTTGGGCTTTTGATCAAAAGCGGAATGCGGAAGAATTTAGAACCCTATGCTTGAATTCGATGTGATTCGGTGGTTTTGATGTTGTTTGAGGTGTTTTGAAGATTGGTACAAGTTTGAATAAGCGTATGGGATATGATTGTGCCTTAGGTTGATGTCCCGAGGGCCTCGGGTGAGTTTCGGGTGGTCAATCGGGTCATTCCATGAAGTTAGAACCTGCAGAAAATTGCAGGTCAGTGCTGCGGAAAAATGACCTTCGCGTTCGCGAAAGGGTCCTCGCGTTCGCGAAGGGTCAGTTGAGGAAGTTGGAAATTTAGCCTTCCCTTTCGCGGGGCAGGATCTGCGTTCACGAAGGGTTGGGCGTCTGTGCATCGCATTCGCGGGAGTGTAGTCGCGTTCGCGTAGAAGAAGTGGGCAGCTGAGTTTCAAGGGAATTTAATTCACCGCGTTCGCGGTAGGGGGAACGCGATCGCGAAGGTCTGTCTAAGTAAAGCATCGCGTTCGCGTTGGGTTGGTCGTGATCGCGAAAGAGGAAATCTTGGTCAAGTAATTTTGTGCTTCATGAACGCGAGGCTTTGACCGCGTTCGCGAAGAAGGATTTTAAGGCCTGGGCAGAATATTTTAAAAAGGCTACTCCGCGACCATTAAACCCTTTTACATCATTTTTGAACGCGAAAAGAGCTTTGAGACGATTTTGAAGAGAGAAAATTATTGTTCTTCATTGAGGTAAGGATTTTGGACCCTAAAACTCGGTTATTTGGTAAAAATTGCACGGGGCGCCCTATTTCGGCGCCCCTTTTTAACCTGTAGCCGCTTTGTCTTTCTGTTTGCACCCGTACACACTTTTTAAAAGACTTCAGCTTCCCTTTCTCCTCCCCATTCTCCTTCTCATTTTCTAGTTACAACATAGAAACTTCAGCTCTAGAGCTGAAGTTTTTCAGTTACAACACAAAAACTTCAGCTCTAGAGCTGAAGTTTTCTAGTTACAACATAGAAACTTCAGCTTTCTAGTTACAACATAGAAACTTCAGCTCTAGAGCTGAAGTTTTCCAGTCACAAAGACAAAAACTTCAGCTCTAGAGCTGAAGTTTTCCAGTACAAAAGAAAAACTTCAGCTCTAGAGCTGAAGTTTTTATTTTATAACTGGCAAACTTCAGCTCTAGAGCTGAAGTTTCTGGGTTACAAAGACAAAGTTTTCCAGTACAAAAGAAAAACTTCAGCTCTAGAGCTGAAGTTTTTATTTTATAACTGGCAAACTTCAGCTTTAGAGCTGAAGTTTTTATTTTATAACTGGCAAACTTCAGCCCGGTTACTAAACAAAAACTTATAAAATAAAACTTCAGCTCTAGAGCTGAAGTTCGCATGTTACAAAACAAAAACTTCAGCTCTAGAGCTGAACTTCAGGCCCGGCTACTAAAATGCTGAAGTTTTGTGTGATTGCCTTTGCTACTTCAGCCCCGTGTGCTGAAGTTATGCGAAAAAGCGGGTACGCTTGTAATTTTTTTTGCAAAGCGGGCACAGGTTAAAATGTGGCACAAAAAGCGGGTATAGATGCAAATGCCCCGATTATTTGTGATTAAGGAACAAAATATCAGTGTTTAATTCATGAAAATCAGTAGAAAAAAGGTGGAGTTAGGGCTTGAGATTATGAGACCTTCTAGGAATGATTTGAGGGGTCAAACGAACTTCGATTTTCAAGTTCTTTATATGTATGGACTCGTGAGATGATGAAGAACATTTTAGTATAAAGTTTGTCCAGTTCCGGGACGCGGACCCGGGGGTCGGGTTTTGACTGATTTTGGGTTTTATGCTTAAAATCGTATTTTTCAATTGGAATTCATTCGTTTAGCATAATTTGATGATAAAAATCTAAACTTGGCTTGATTTGGAGCATACGGAGGTCGATTCACGCGAGAAAAGGCATCGCAGGCTAAAGTTTGGACCGGATCGAGGTTAGTAATGATTGTAAATGCTGTCCTGAGGGTATGAAACCCCGGAATTTCACAGCGTTCGGCTATGTTTAGGTGAGACACACGCTAGATGACGAGCGTAGGGTCGTACACCTTTGGGGATTATGACTTAGTCCATCCCGAATGACTACTTTACTGTGTATTTGATAGTTAATTATTTAATATTATTCTATTTTGGGCTAAATGCCATATGTGAGCTTCGTGCCAGCTGTTTCAACCCTTAGGGGATTTTAAATGATAGTTTCCTCACTGTTTGATTTCATACTGGTGCTCAGTCATGCTATATTTTCACTATTTTCAAAACTCGACAATGTTACTCTGTTTTAAACACATATTAAAGATATTTTGAGCTGAGCTTCATATTTTACTATGGCCCGAGGGGCTTATGAGATTCTGACTGAGTAAGGCCGAGGGCCTGTGTTGTGAGGACACATTTGGGTCGGGCTGCACGCCGCAGCAGTGATACATTGATTATGATAATGAGGCCGAGGGCCTGAGATGGCACGCCACGAGGTGGTTTGAGATTCATATGAGGTTGAGAGCCTGTTTATGATGCCACGAGATGGCTTGATATTGCGCTTGGTCCGTAAGGGGCTCCTCCCGGAGTGTGTACACCCCCGATGAGCATGGGTGCCCATTGAGATATGAGATATAGCCCGAGGGGCAGGCATTGTTCTGTGACATTGCCCGAGGGGCTGATTCTGTTGTTATTGTGCCCGAGGGGCAGTTATTGTGTGTTTACTTTTTAGTTGTTTTCCCTGTATATTGTTTAACTGTTTAAAGGATGTTTATTAGATTTCGGTGCTTAATTATATTTACTGATTTTGCTATGCCTCTTTTAGCTTAATGTTGTGCCTTACGTGGTTTGATATTACTCAGTCTTCATTTATTTTTATTACTCACTGAGTTGGAAGTACTCACTTTATTCCTGCACCTTGTGTGCAGATTCAAGTATTTTTGAACCTGGTAGCGGGTATTGGTTGCTCAGAGGCAAAGTCATCAGAGTTTAGCAAGTTAGCTGCCCGACGTTCGCAGCACTGCTTTTCTCCCTCTCGATTTCATTAGACTGTATTTAGTACATTTTTGACTCTAGTTGTATTCGGACCTTAGTAGATGCTCACGATTAGCGACACCCCGGTATCGGGCTGTGTTGGGTTTGTTTTTCCGCAAATTATACTGTTAACTGCTTATTTTTGATATTTTATCAAGTTTACGACTTAATACTTATTATTTTATTGCTTAAGATTGGAATAGGAATGTGTCGGCTGGCCTTGTTTTCACGAGAGGTGCCATCACGACCGGGTCCGGGTTTAGGGACGTGTCAAGTTGGTATCAGAGCCTAGGTTACATAGGTCTGACGAGTCATGAGCAAGTTTAGTAGAGTCTCGCGGATCAGTACTGAGACGTCTGTATTTATCCTCGGGAGGCTGCAAAACCTTTAGGAAAACTCCATATTCTTGAAATTCTTATCGTGCGTCCTTGATTCAGCTTGAAATATAACTCTTTGAATTCCTTCCACGCATTCGTATGCGCGAAGGAGCGCTCAGTATCAGATGTGCATCGATGGCTTGTGATTCCCCGATCGAGGGACGAGATGTGATCTCTGTGTGTTTGATGTTGGGCCAGTCTGGAGGACTTTATGCCGGATTTTTACCTATAGCTTGAGCATCGAGGTGCTGATTATGTGAGCCGTGTTTTTGAACTTATATATTCGGTAGTGCCCCTATTAGTTGAAGTGATGGCTGGATAGTTACGTCATGAGTGTGATATGACCGTGAGATGTATTCATATGATTTAGAAGCGACGAGAAAGGTCTACTGGAGGATAGAAGAACTATTAGGTGCTTGATTTCCATCTTGATTTGAGGTACAACCCCGAGTTATGGGTGTGTGAAGAATCTTTTCATGTTTCTTAGTTGGGAGTGAAGTAAATTTCATGTTGCGGTATGAGTTCAGACTCAGAAAGATCAAGCGACTGCGTAATGTTTATGACGGTGGAAGGTATACAGAAATGTTAGTTTGAGGCAAAACAGGTGGGTTATCTCATGCGGAGTGTTCTGAAGTTGTGTGATCCTTATGTTGTCTGTTAGAAGATCTTATTTACAAGTGAAATATATGTGTTGAAATTTAAGTTTGGGTTGCTTAAGAGGGTGGGTTTAACTGTTACGAGAGTGAGTGTGAGATTTGCAGAAGACTTAAAGTACTAGATGGTCTGTGTTTCACGAGCTGATGAAGGATTGAGTTTAATCTCACTATGGTATTATGGCAGCAATAGAGTATATGCATTATGAGTTAATGTGTGTGTTTTGGCCTATGACTTCGAGCCAAGTGGGAGAGTTTGCTATTGAGTTTTTGATTGCACGATTATATGCTATGTTGGTTCCAGTTTGAGGCGTACTGGTGAATCAGTTATGGCTTACGGAGATTGAGACCGAGGATGGCTCGAGTAAAGGAAATTTCAATAAAGGTTATGCTATGCATTATGGGTGTATGAGAACCGTGGAATGACTTGAGTGGTTATTGGTAAAGGATGTGCGGTGCATAGATCATGAAGTTCTTGACTAGTTGAGTACGTAGATGTTTGTGGCTCGGAAGGGAGATGAAGTTCTCATGTTATCCTAGGATGGTATGGTATATGCGGTATGTTGTGGAGGATTGAGATTTGCGTGTTCAAGGTTACGGTTCAGTTTTGAAAGGAAGGTCATAAAACTCTTAGGCAGCGGGCAACTTCAGATAAATTGAGAAATGAGCTTCAGATGATTAGGGAAATAATCTTCAGATGATTAAGGAAATGGTATTGCTAATTGGGGTGATTTGACGAGGGTATATGTTTCAGAAAGAGGCAATGTGATTAAGTCGAGGGTACTTCGGTAGTATTGCGGCACTTTCTTGTTGGATCGACTGTTGATATTCGAGTTTGCTGGGTGGCACGGAAAAATCATAAGAGTATCTCTCGTGGGAATGATTGGGTATTAGAGGTGTATTGTATACTCGGACGGTGGAATTTTGATCGGATATGGTGATTCGTGTGCTATATGGAGTTGGAGACCGAGAGTTCTCATAAACAGGTTATGTTATGGTTGTGGGTCGCATGTATTGGCACTGTGTAGTGACTATCGAGGTTTGGAGACCCGAGTGGATCTTTTGCTGATTTGAGGGATATTGGGTATATACTGGTTGTCTCCGCGTCGTATTATTCTGGACTATTGCGCTAAGGCGACGATGTTGGCTATGCCGAGAATGCCACGAACTGAGTGGCGAAGTTCGACGGATTATGGTCCAGTAGGGTGGTTTTATATTTCGAAGATTCAGCGGATGGCTGGGAATGACTATTTTTCTTACTTGGGTTTTCGAGATGGATGTCAGTGTAGAGACTCCTACCATTGATTCAGTTTTGGTGATGAGGGATTCTTCCGAATATGTTTCCTACTGTCGGGCATGTCGCCGGACCGGGTTGTTGATTTTGGTATTGATTTGGTGCCGGGCACCGTATCGTATGGCACCGGCAGAGTTAAAGGAGTTGTAGGAGCAGCTTCAGGAACTGCTTGATAAGGGGGTTCATTAGTAGGCCAATATGGGTGTGCGTTCTAACTTGAGTTGGCTTGGTTGGCTCCGAGTTGTAATGTTGAGGGGTGTGTTAATTCGATTGGTATTGAGCTTATCAGTAATCTGGGGAGATCTATGAGTTACCTTTCTGTGTTGCGAGGCGTTATGATTTGTTGGTTATAGGCACATTTGGTGTGGTTCTATTGGGGTTTCATAGTGGAAGTCGAGCGGGGAGAATAATTGGGTGTTGCTCGGTGAATGGCATATCGGTTATGTCCTTTCAGGTTTGTGTGGTGTATGTTATTTGCTTCACCGTGGGTATGATGATTTGCTTTGGTTCTAGACATCAAATTGTGCGTGGTTGTCGATTTCGAGCATAATGACTTGAGATGTTTCATGTGGACCAGTGTTTAGATAGGGTCGCGCATTGCAGCGAAGTTATGTGGAGGTATGACCCTTCAAGCTAGATTCATATGTTTTGTTTCTACGATGTGTGACGGGTTCCCAGCATTGTGTGTGGTGGTACTGGCGAGCTTGCGGTACAACTCTCTCATTTGAGTCATTTTCATGATTTGAGTACGTTCAAGTTGTTGCTTATTGGTGCGCGGATTGCACAAGTTGTGACTTTAGAATGTATTGACGTGTCATGTCACTAAAGTAGTCGTGTTGGAATTTGATGAGATTGTTGGGATCCACAATGAATACAAACAGATTTGGTCTCAGCATGTTGGAGGGATAATATCGAGGTTCGGCTCAGAAATTTGCTATGGTTCTTGCCAAAGGGGAAGTGGCTTTACGAATGGTTGATCTGAGGAGTGGTTATGACTCCCTATGTGTTTCATTTATCGTTGGCGGTATACAGAAGTGTTGGAATGAGGCTTTATTTGATAAAAGGCTTATTATCGAAATTCGGATGTTTTAAGCAACTGCTATCATTAGAAGTTATTGCTACAAGTGTTTGAGTTATGTGGTATGTCATGTAATTGCACCTGAGGTTACAGATATGGTTTGTTACAGCTTGTTCGGACTTATTCACAGTATAAATGTGAGATTCTGATCGTATTGATGATTTCAGAAGTGGAAATGTGGTTCTATGGTTTATGGGCTAGATTGGATCGTGAAATTTCAGTTACAATGTGTTATCGGACCTATATGAGATAGGGTGACGTGGGATCACCCCCGGGTATATGCATGGTAAGGTTATTCGGCGATTGGTTGGCTTTTGGAACAACTCTGGGCACGTTCGAGGATGAACGTATGTTTAAGTGGGGGAGGATGTAACGACCCGACCGGTCGTTTTGAGCTTTTGCACTTTGCTCGCCAGTTCTCAGGCATGACTTGCCCCGTGTAGTGTATTATGACTTATGTAAATCGTTGGTTTTGGTTTTCAGGGTGATCAGAATGAATTTGGAAGAACAGTTCTCAGTTTGAAGCTTGAAATTTGAAAGGTTTGACCAAGATTTGACTTGTTAGCATACGATCTCGGATTGGAATTTTTATGATTTGGTTAGCTCCGTTAGGTGGTTTGGGACTTAGGAGCGTGATCAGAATGTATTTTGGAGGTCCGGAGTAGATTTAGGCTTGAGTTGGCGAAATTGAGTTTTTGGCGCTTTCCGGTTTATAGGTGAGATTTTGATATAGGGGTCGGAATGGAATCCCAGAAGTTGCAGTAGCTTCGTTATGTCAATTGGGATGTGTGTGCAAAATTTCAGGTCATTCATACGTGGTTTGGTTGGGCTTTTTATCAAAAGCGGAATGCAGAAGATTTTAGAACCTTAGGCTTGAATTCGATGTGTTTCGGTGGTTTTGATGTTGTTTGAGGTGTTTTGAAGATTGGTACAAGTTTGAATAAGGGTATGGGATATGATTGTGCCTTTGGTTGAGGTCCCGGGGGCCTCGGGTGAGTTTCGGGTGGTCAATCGGGCCATTCCATGAAGTTAGAACCTGCAGAAAATTGCAGGTCAGTGCTGCAGAAAAATGACCTTCGCGTTCGCGAAGGGTCAGTTGAGGAAATTGGAAATTTAGCCTTCGCGTTCGCGAGGCAGGATCCGCGTTCGCGGAGGGCTGGGCGTCTGTTCATCACGTTCGCGGGTGTGTAGTCATGTTCGCGTAGAAGAAGTGGGCAGCTGAGTTTCAAGGGAATTTAATTCACCGCGTTCGCGATAGGGGGAACGCGATCGCGCAGGTCTGTCTGAGTAAAGCATCGCATTCGCATTGGGTTGGTCGCGATCGCGAAAGAGGAAATCTTGGTCAAGTAATTTTTTGCTTCGCGAACGCGAGGCTTTGACCGCGTTCGCGAAGAAGGATCTAAAGGCCTGGGCAGATGGTTTTAAAAAGGCTACTCCGCGACCATTAAACCCTTTTACACCATTTTTGAACGGGAAAAGAGCATTGAGGCGATTTTGAAGAGAGGAAATCATTGTTCTTCATTGAGGTATGGGTTTTGGACCCTAAAACTCGATTATTTGTGATTAAGGAACAAAAGATTGGTGTTTAATTCATGAAAATCTGTAGAAAAAGGTAGAGTTAGGGCTTGAAATTATGAGACCTTCTAGGGATGATTTGAGGGGTCAAACGAACTCCGATTTTTGAGTTCTTTATATGTACGGACTCATGAAATGATGAAGAACATTTTGTTATAAAGTTTGTCCAGTTCCGGGATGCGGGCCCGGGGGTCGGGTTTTGACTGATTCCGGGTTTTGTGCTTAAAATCGATATTTTTCAATTGGAATTCATTCGTTTAGCATAATTTGATGATAAAAATCTGAACTTGGCTAGATTCGGAGCATCCGGAGGTCGATTCGTGCAGGCAAAGACATCGCGGGATAGAGTTTGGACCGGATCGAGGTGAGTAATGATTGTAAATGCTGTCCTCGGGGTATGAAATCCCGGAATTTCACAGCATTCGGCTATGTTGAGGTGAGACACACGCTAGATGACGTGCGTGGGGTCGTACACCGTTGGGGATTGTGACTTAGCCCATCCCGAATGATTACTTTACTACGTATTTGATAGTTAATTATTTAATATTATTATATTTTGGACTAAACGCCATATATGGGCTTCGTGCCAGCTGTTTGAACCCTTAGGGGATTTTAAATGATAGTTTCCTCACTGTTTGATTTCATACTGGTGCTCTGTCATGCTATATTTTCACTATTTTCAAAACTCGGCTATGTTACTCTGTTTTAAACACATTAAATTATATTTTTAAAGATATTTTGAGCTGAGCTTCATATTTTACTGTGGCCCAAGGGGCTTATGAGATTCTGACTGAGTAAGGCCAAGGGCCTGTGTTGTGAGGACACATTTGGGTCGGGCTGCACACCGCAACAGTGATACATTGATTATGATAATGAGGCCGAGGGCCTGAGATGGTACGCCACGAGGTGGCTTGAGATTTATATGAGGCTGAGAGCCTGTTTATGATGCCACGAGATGGCTTGATATTGCGCTTGGGCCGTAAGGGCCCCCCCCCCCGGAGTATGTACACCCCTAGTGAGCGCGGGTACCCATTGAGATATGAGATATGGCCCGATGGGCTGGTATTGTTCTGTGACATTGCCCGAGGGGCTGATTCTGTTGTTACTGTGCCCGAGGGGCAGTTATTGTGCGTTTACTTTTTAGTTGTTTTCCCTGTATATTGTTTAACTGTTTAAAGGATGTTAATGAGATTTCACTGCTTAATTATATTTACTGATTTGGCTATGCCACTTTTAGCTTAATGTTGTGCCTTATGTGGTTTGATATTACTTTGTCTTCATTTATTGTTATTACTCACTGAGTTGGAAGTACTTACTTTACTCCCTGCACCTTGTGTGCAGATTTAGGTATTTCTGAACCCGGTAGCGGGTATTGGTTGCTCAGAGGCAGAGTCATCGGAGTTTAGCAAGGTAGCTGCCCGACGTTCGCAGCACTGCTTTTCTCCCTCTCGATTTCATTAAACTATATTTAGTACATTTTTGACTCTAGTTGTATTCGGACCTTAGTAGATGCTCATGACTAGTGACACCCCGGTATCGGGTTGTGTTGGGTTTGTTTTTCCGCAAGTTATACTGTTAACTTCATATTTTTGAGACTTTATCAGGTTTACGACTTAATACTTATTATTTTATTGCTTAAGATTGGAATGGGAATGTGTCGCTGGCCTTGTCTTCACGAGAGGCGCCATTACGATCGGGTCCGGGTTTAGGGTCGTGACAATTAGTCTAATTATTGATACATTGGCTAATCAATCATTAATATTACTTAAAGATATCACTAATACGCATCTACTTTCTAATGAATCAGTAATAGTTTTTAAGACTATACTAATACATACTTAATTAGTATAATTATTAATGTATAGGCTAATGAATAACTAACGTTACTTCAGAATTCCACTAATATTACTTAGCGATACCACTAATAAACCTCCACTTACTTTAATTATCAAACTAAAGATAAACAATCACAAACATTTCTCACAAATATCATTATTACACTTCCATTTAGTGTATCATTATCAATGTTATCTGCTAATCAATCACTAACGTTACTTATATAAGGATACCACTAGTTCCCTAATTCTTAACGTTACTTAAGGATACCATTAATGCAGTTCTACTTACAGTAATTATCAATTTTATATATATATATATATATATATATATATATATATATATATATATAGAGAGAGAGAGAGAGAGAGAGGTAGTGTGATTACGAGTTTAGAATAAATCATCGGCCAATCCACTTATGCTTAGTGTAATTATCAATTTATATAAGCTAATTGTCACTAATACACTTCTACGTAATATAATTATCAATTACGGTCGAATCAAACCTAACATTACTTAAGGATACTACTAAAGGACTTATACTTAGTGTAATGTCAATCTATAATCTAATTACAACTAATACACTTACTAATTACTATAAGCGACAGAAAAAAGTCTGTCGGTAAACAACTATTTTTTAGTAGTGTGTATAGTATATATAGTATAGTATAGCATACATAGCATATATATATATATATATATATATATATATATATATATATATATATATATATATATATATATATATATATATATATAT